>NW_012082931.1:0-993 GCF_000956235.1 Wasmannia auropunctata
ACGTGTGCTCTTCCGATCTGTTTTTTTCCTAAATTGTGTCTATTTCCAAAAAGACAGAGCGTAGTTATACACATTTTATAGCTTAATTTAATTGACGGTTTTTTGTGGAAATATTTTTCTCTCGCAGCTAGAATAATTTTGATTGAGATGAGCCAATTTACATAGTCGACAGCATTCTCTGCTTCACCTCACAACACAAATATACATAGGTACTACAACATTGTCACATTATATTTTCTAACATTTTAATCGAAAAACTCATCAGCTGCGAAAATTCAGCTATCGTTTCTCGTTGTCTCGACAGGAGAAAATATTGCTTAATTTTCCTTTTTCCTTTTATCAACGTGGGTGCGTGTTGACAATTTCTAAACGCAATGTTTTTTGACTTACCCGCCACGTACGAGGGCGACGAGAACGCACATCAGGAACACGTACTTATAAATTGCTCTTCTCATGACGTGGATACTTGTAGTGTCGCAGCGCGCGATTAGAAAAGAACAGGCTCAGGTTGAAAAGAACGAGTAAAATATCGCATACCGCCGGCTTCTTATATATGAGCCCTCCTACCTAGAATCCTAATTTAGGACTTTACTCCTACCTAATTACATGGTTTCAACACCTAGGAAGGAGTACCGCTGCTCGCCACGGACGGATAATTATTGGCACGGTAGATATAATATATTGACCAGCGCAAATTGTACCCTGTCCTATTTTTTTTCTTCTCTTTTGACGTTCGCGAAATCGCGCCATTTAACGTAAAAATGAAATATTTTGAATCGATATTATACTTAAAGATATGATCTTTGACAGTGAAAGACTGCGGATATTGATTTATAATTTTGTTACGCGAAGATAAATTGCGCGAGCTTTCACGACGAGGCGCATGCGATATCGCGAGATATGAGAACAGTTTTAGGAAATGTTATGTAAACATTTTAAGTTTAGTATTCGCTGCATATAGTAACTGAATTCGTGCAATAAATAATAATAACA
>NW_012082932.1:0-686 GCF_000956235.1 Wasmannia auropunctata
CCTTTGACACTCTGACATTCGTCGTCGAATAAATAACGCACGACACCTGAAAATTTGATACCCGCAAACTCCTTTCAAATTTAGAAAAAGAATGCTCGAGCATGCCTAAACCGTCGCGACGGTTAGTCAATACCAACGTGGCGAGCGTGTCTTATACAATTTGAGCCCGCGGGCGGCTCGCGCAAATTTTTCAACAATATTTTATTATTTAGCATGCCGTCTGACAGATGCGACAAAAATTGCCTACTCTCGGCATTACAAAGCCACGTATAAATAAAACTAAAATAATTCAACGGTTGACTTTTACTTCCAAATGTTTCTCTAAAACTTGGCTTTTTATTCTACTCTCTGCGCGCGAAGTCAGATCAAAACCATCAATTTTTTGTTTGACAGTTTTGCTTAGAATTTTTGTATCTTCATTAATTTTTAGGATAAATTTAACGCACGTCATTGAGAAAATATTCTTGTGAAGTATACTTTTCTAAAATACAAAAAATACTTTCTTCTCGATTTGTCTATGTGCCTTGCTTAAGGAATGAAATTTGTGAGTAAAAAAACAAGTAAAAATTACAATTCAAACAAAATAATTTGTTCTGTGTATATGATTAACGTTGCATTGCCACCATCAAAGTTGTAGTTTTTTTCCGTTGCGTCGTATGCCGTCTTCTGCTTGAACAAATAGAAAC
>NW_012082933.1:0-675 GCF_000956235.1 Wasmannia auropunctata
CCATTTCGTATATTATTTCGATAACGATCGCGTTGCCGCGTCGGTGCGCGGTGATATCCGCGCATTGCAGCGCGAGTGACGCGCGTTAAGTTCGATCGGGCTCGAATGCGCGTGCTGCAGATGATGCCTCCTGGGCTCGTACGCCGTTTCCGCCGCCGACGCGGAAATGGGCCGTGGGATTTTGCGTCGCGCGCGTAATCGGAAACACAACGCGGCCGCACGAGCGTGTGGAGCGTGAGAGGAGCGCACGTGGTAGGGAGAAATCCGGGAATTCGCGATGCGATTCGACGCGACGCGGACGGTGCGACGTGCGGGTAAGCGCGCGTATGCAAAGCAGGCGACGGTCCGCGGAGCTGAAGCTTAATGAAAAATCGATGCGCCCTGTTTCCGGAGCGCCGCGCCGGCCGTTATTCGAGGGAGAGTACCCGGGCGGATACGGGACCACCTGGTGTGGTAAGAGTTCGCGGGCGTCGCGTCGACGCCGCGACCCCTTGGCCGCGGCCGTGAGTCGGATGGCCATCTCGCGCAGATAAAAATCCCGCGGCTATGCAAATTCGCTCGACGCTGAAATCCCGCGTAGGATTAACACGAGTGGGACCGCGTAGGAAGAGCCGTGACGCGGAGCTCGCTTTTATATTTCGCTCGGTTGTCGTATGCCGTCTTCTGCTTGAATAA
>NW_012082934.1:0-5647 GCF_000956235.1 Wasmannia auropunctata
TTGATAGAAGCCGAAACGTTCGCTAAGGATTTAATGTAAAGAATATTGGAATAAATCAAGAATATATACGCACCAAGAACTGCGTGGGACTCTTAACTGCCTTTGTCATCTGTTTAATATTAATTATTTTAAATCTTATTGTTTTTACATTTATGCAACAATAAAAGTAATGGACACTTCAGTTTTAATATTAACTAAATTTTTTCTCCAGTTGCAAAACTAGTCAAAATGCATTTAATTTTAATAAATAGAAACTGTATTTTTCATGCTATACGTTTTGTTAATTAAAGTAATGAATTTTTCTTAATTTCTTTAAAAAAAAATCATATTGATTAAATTTAAATGAAGAAAATTTCTAGTTTTTTCGTTCTCACGAAAAAAATTTCAAATAAATTTTACTAGTAGACTTTTCCAATGTGCTATTACATATAATAATAATATTTTGAACTGAAATGAAGAAATGTGCGCTACATTACTTTCAAAATGTGAAAATATGAATAAAACTCTGTATTTGGCTTTATTTTGACAGTTAAGTCGTATAAACTCAAAACATCTTTAATAAAATGACAGATATTTTTGATGTTTCAGATACTTCAACACATTTTCTTGATTATCTAAAGTGACCAATGCCTGAATATTTTTCGAAGACTACAACCTTTTGGGAAGTTATATAATAAAATAATATAGATGAAATTTATTATTCACTAATTTATTAGATGCTAGAAAATAAATAATATATAAATACTGGACATCACAGACGCGCTTTGCAAGCGCTATTTAACTTTTTCTTTCTTTTTTACGATAACAACGTATGTTTACAATGTATACAATTACATTGTGTTACACTAACTCTTCGATACGTTAAATTGTCAAAATATATGTATGATGAGTTCTATTTAGCAGCACAATTAAGTCGACGTAAGCATCATTCTATCTTTTTTCAACATTCAATGAAAATAATGACAGAATGATACCTATGCTTGTGTCATTAAATGGAAGGCACTCAATAACAGTGGCTCACGAAGTAAGCGCATTGAAAAAACCAATCAGCGTCGTGTAAAAGAGCCAACAATAAACTTTCAAATTTTTTGATAATTCGATGATTCAACATGCTAGTTTCATTAAGATAAATTTAAATAATCTTTATTTGAAAATCATGAAAATACAATAAAAGAAGTTAAAGAATAAATAACAGAGCTATAAGACAAAATAAAGAGGTATAAGACAACATAGCACAAAATAAAAACTTTTAACTGTAATTAACTAATATTATATGTAACTATAACTAAAAAACAATTAACGTGTAAAAAGGGTTAATGATAATGAGCATAAATTATTATTATTTTAGTATCTTTAATAAACATTAATTTACATAATCTGATACATATTGTTAAGAAGTTCATACTCGATGTACATAAAAGTTTTTTTAACGAACATTTCTGGCTTCACAGAACCTTCTTCAGCGCAAATTGACAATTTTTACCAAATAAAATTTAGAACTGTGTATAAAAAAAAACGCAATCTGTCGATGGAGTCATACAGAAATCATAACGTCCAAATCAAAGCTCAACATTAATTCATGATGTAAAGCAATAAATTAATAGAAAGCTCACAAATTCGGTCAATAAATTAGGAAATATAAAAGGATTAAAAACGCCGTATGTTGTAGTCATTTGTACGAAAGTCGGAAAAAAACGCTCGGAATTGTGATTAAATGTATGGTTCTTGAAAAGGACGATTCCACGATTATTCCTTGTTTAAAGACGAGAAAGAATGTTGTCAGAATTTTGTACAATTTAGCCACCGTGGTTGTCGATGTGTGAGTCAAAAGAAGTTATATCAAAATGTATAAGCACGATCGTGATAGAATTGTATGGTTGCGAGATGGTCGATGAAGGAAAATATTTAAAACAGTTGAGCTCTAAAGCAGAAGATAAGCCTTCTGACTGTGTGGCATGTGAAACGTATAAGCGCTTTATAACGAATGTATATGTAACCAAAACGAAAAATTAATTTTTTTATAAAGAGTGCCTCTTTTTCTCTACCTGAAATGTAAATATTGTACAATTAATTATATTTAAATATTGTAAATTGTTTTTTAAAATATTAATTAGGTTCCTTTTTTATACTGTTATAATTGCTGTAGAAATTAATAAATTCTTAGAAATATGGGTATAATTTTACAGTTAAAAAAAGATTTTGAAAAAGTGGTGGGAAAATAAGTTAAAAATAATATTATTTTTTAATTACAACATTAAAAGTTTAGTATAATGTTTAAGTTAATAATATACAAAAATAAAAAGATAAACTGTGCCAATTGAGCATTGTAAATACTATTACAGACATTACAGACGCGCACTTTGCACGCGCTATTACATATTTAATACACTTTTTACTTTTTATTGTAATTTGCTATGCATCAAGTTCAATAGTACACACAATACACATAACTGTCAAAATATGCAATGACAGCCGCTTACGAAGTTAGCATAGCGAAAAAACCATTCATCATCGCGGAAAAATATCAATAATAAACTTTGAAACTTTTCGATAATTCGAGAATCGATTTAACAATCCTTTTTTTAGATAGGATAAACATAATTATATGAATATATTACAATTTGTAAGTTAAATAAGCCTCAAAAATATAAACAATTTATGAAAGATTACATTTTTACAATCATAAATATTTTTCTTTATTTATTAATTGCAACATTTAACAACTTTTTCATTTAATTATCAAGATTTAAATAAAAACAAGTTAAGTATTTAGAATAGGGAAACGTGTAAAAGTTACAAAAGTAATGATCAATATGTGATTTCTATTTCTAAGCTTTAGACAAGACGCGAAATAAGAACACGGAAATGTGTTCTTATTTCGCGTCTAGTATTAAGAATGATTCGGGCCTACTGAATGGCGGGGACCAAATCTCATTTATCAACGGCATTCTTTCTCGCGGAAGATCGATGGAAATGTTCCGCCACAAATCCGTAGAATGGTGCCAAAGATGTCCTCGGAGAAAGTAAGAAATTTCTCTATACAAAAAGTAACTATCAAAAGATTCCAAAGGGATTTTTCTCTCTTTTTCTCACTTCTTTCACACAGTACCAATGTTCCGACAATACGAAAAATCAAAAAGAACAAATGTAATATAATGGATATCGAATAGCCTGTATATGTGATGTTTTGAAAATGTCGAATTGAAAGAAATATAAGAGGAGACAGGCAATACAAGCAACAGTCATTTCTCTAACTATACTTTCCAAAAAACTGTGTCGTACTTGCAGAAAAATTTCTACATCTCTATAGAATCTTATTTGTATATTTATACATTTGTATTATAATTCTTCCGTATTTTAGAATAAAATAAAAATTAGCGAAATAAAGGTCAGCAAACGAGCAAAGATATTACAATATAATTATGTATAATTATTTTATTCGGTATACTAAAGCGGAACATTTCGATTTCACTTGGAAGTCTTCTTCATCCGCAACTACAAATTTCCAAATTATAATTTATTATTCCTATTTGGAGAACACGCTTTATTCCCTTGACAATCCTTGGCAGTTAGATTTAATTACTAATAGATCGACTATCACGTGATGCTCCCAGATCGTTTGATTGGGAAAACAGTATAATATTCGATATTGAACTTAATAATTTTAAAAGAACTATATCAAATACATATAAAAGTATAAGAAAATAGATAAAATTTAAACACGGACACGGAATTGTTAGACAATTGTTACTTTAATATTGTTGACAGACTTACAGAAATGCAATTGAAAATTTTGACAATGACATAAGATTTGAATAAAAAGTCGATCCGTTGAAAGAAATCGATACTTTTGACTGTTGTCGACCATTAACACTGTTAAAAGACAAAAAGAGGGGGGATCTCATCAGTTGCCAGCGGGACATTGATCGAGGAGCACCACGTGAAAGTCGACCTATCAGTAATCGAATCTAACTGCTAAGGATAGTCAAGGGAATAAAGCGTGTTCTCTAAATAAGACTAATGAATTAAGTATAATTTGAAAATTTGTAGTTGCGGCTAAAGAAGACTTACAATTAATGAAGTTAAAACGTTCCGCTTTAATAAACCAAATAAAATAATATAATTATATTACAATACCTTTGTTTGCTCGTTTATTGGCTTTTAATTCCATTTTATAATTCTTTCATTTACAACTAGTTCTATTTTAATATAAAAGTATTATAATTCTGTGATATTATAATAAATACTTTTAATCCGTTCAAAAATTAGAAACAAAAAGAGCAATTAGTGATTAGAGATAGAAAGAGATAAAAATGTGTTAATAAACTTCGTAAACTTCAACGCATGTTTCACTATATAATGCGATTCGTGTACTGTTTACTTGACGGAAAATATAAAACTGACAAACAGCTTTGATCGTCAGCTCAACCGATATTTATCAGAAAACTTTGCCACATTGAAAGAAACTTTTCGTAAATTAAAAGGAGCGTACATCGGGTTTTATATATATTGGCGAGATTGGAAATATATTTAAACGTTTAGATCTTCTGAATTGTGATATTCTAGAAAGGGAAATTCCTGCTGTATATATAATTTATATTTTCTTGTTATTAATTGAATTGTACTAAAAAAATGGTGAGCGAAACTTTAATTTCAACATTTTATATCAATTTTTTATGATGAGACGAGAGTATCCCACTGTTACCGCTATTCAGAAAGAAAGTTCATCGTTTTTCATCTCAAAAATAAAAGTTTCCAGAGAGATGTATTGACTGTACGAACTCGATGAAGTACAAGGTAAAGAACAGGACAGGAGTCGAGCGAAAAACTAGTGTTATGACAGAAATCGAATCTCCGCATTTTCACGGACTACCGGCGTATCGATCGGGAACGAGATGCCAGCGAATGCACATAAAAACATAGACACAGTTATTTTTCTTTGTCATTTCTACACTGTTCGGTCGGAGAGAGACAAAATACGGAAAATGTCACTCGCAGCCGACTTCTCTCCGGTGTTTTCTCGATTTTAACTATTCGGATAAAGTTGAAAAATATAAAACTTATTGATACGGAAAATTCATTTGGATTTAGTTGCTAATAATTTTGATAAACAGCTTAAGCGAATTACTGGGATTCCGAAATATACACATGTGTTGACACACGCCCGAAAGTCGAGACATTTCGTCGATATCCAATCGATATCCAATTTGCGACGGAGATGAAAAAGAAACAAAATATATCAGGATCACTCAATAAATATATGCCCTTCTGCGTAAGTGATTTATATTAGAGATTCATTGCTTATATGATTTAATCGCAATATGCATCGCGCAAATCTTGGCTCAGTAAAAAGAAAAGAAAAAAGTAAATTGGTATATGAAAATTTTATATTACGTTTTATTTTTCGATGAAATTAATAGATATAAAGTATGTTGAATTACTGCTCATTTTCATATCTGACGCGTATCTAAATTTTCGCATATTAAAACTTCATTAACATAACAGATTTATCAGGAGTAGTTTCTAAGCTATAGGACAGAGTTGTAAAAATCCGGCAAATTCAATTGAGATTTTTATATTAAAAATCGTATTGTAAATAGTTTAAAATATTATAACTATCTTGAATATTTAAAATATTTATAATAAA
>NW_012082934.1:5667-5974 GCF_000956235.1 Wasmannia auropunctata
TTAATGTTTTTCTCATGGTATTTTGGATCTGACAACAAGAAGGCTCTGTCCAAGGCACCCATTATCACCGCTCTTTTTTGTGATGTAGGGTGGGCCGATAGAAAATTTAAGTACCTGCCTGAAAACGTTAACAACATCTCGGGGAAATTTGAGGCAAAACCAGCCTTTTATAGCATTAATAAACTTGATAGGATTATAAAAGGACACAAAGAAAAGATCCAAGTGGAAAAGAAACAAAATACAGTTTACAAAATTAATTGTAAGAACTGCGTTGCATCCTATGTGGGTGGTATGCCAAACAAAGAGG
>NW_012082934.1:5994-14555 GCF_000956235.1 Wasmannia auropunctata
AATTGAGATTTTTATATTAAAAATCGTATTATAAACAGTTTAAAATATTATAACTATCTTGAATATTTAAAATATTTATAATAAAAATATTCTTTATAAGTTTTAAGTTTAATAAATTCAAGATTTTACCGAAATTTTTATTTTACCTTGTGCTTAGATTATGTTGCACGAATATAAAAATATATATGTTATATTTATTATATAAATATATTTTTTTATATTCGTGCAACATAATCTAAGCACAAGGTAAAATAAAAATTTCTGTAAAGCGAGATATTTCTGAAACTGTACGTGCGTCAACAAAATTATGCAGAAAAAGGCTATATAGATTAAAATGTAACGAAACATCAGCGGATTAAAGGAGATGAGACCAAAAGCGCAACAGTCGCGTGAGTAATAGTAAACTCATATAATATTGATATTAGCTTAATTATCATATAATATATGATAAAAAATAACCATCAATTTCAACTTAATCACGAGTGCACACTAACTGGCATCACAAGATGTAGTTTTATGTGAATGAAAGTAATGTTTCGGTAATATGCGAAGTGTACTCGATAGAAAGAATAGCGTCATCATAGTTGTCATCATCAGCATATAGCTAGAAAATAGAGTTTTTCAATAATGCCAGAAAGAGTTCATCATGTCTCACAATAAATTTTACTTTAGATAAGGAATGTGCTTCAACTTCCCGCAAGCAATGTCGCATGTGTCCGCGTCTGTATGCAGGCGCGCCTAAATCAATTTTACACGTCTCTAAAGGCTGTAAAAAACTGCAGCGGACGTCGAGCATTTTCATATGCCACATTCATGCAACGTTTTATCAGCGACATATATAATACATAGGGTGCTCCACAATAATCATCATTTGAATGATGATTATCGTGGAGCACACTATGTATAATGATTTAAAGGTCCATTTTTGCAAAAAATATAAATATATTTTAAATATATTAAAAATATATAAATTATAGATTAATATAAAATAAAAATAAAGCCAAATAAAATAACGATTTAATGGAAACATATTTTGGAATTTTTTAATTTTTAACACTGGATATCTTTAATTCAATCATTAATACAATTTTTATGTTGAAATTTATGTTTTAAATTGACAATTAAGGTATAGTACGTACAATAATAGCAAAAAGTTAAAAGAATTTGATTTTGACGAATATACTCTTCTCATATAGTTTGAGTAATAAGAATTGTGGAGAATCTTATCATTTATTCAGAGTTAGAGCGCAGAAATGCTTCTGTTGCTCATTTTCTGGGAATTTTCGAATTTTCAAGAATTTTTTGGCAGTGACAGTATCCCAAATCGGCCAAATCCAACCTAAAAATCTAAATTAAAATCCTTATAACTTATGGATTGCTTCAGTGAATCGACTCCGGCTTTTATCATAAGTCTCCAAACATATAAATAAATAAATCTGTAAAATTTTTGTTAAATTCTTAATCTTTTAAAAATTTATATAATAAAGAATTTCTAAAATATTAAGAATTTAACAAAAATTTTGTAAACCCGTCTTAGAATCTCGCTTTACTTCTATTTTTTATTGCTCTCCTCAGACTTTTCCTTAGTTATCCTTTCATGATTTAGTAAAATATATAATTACAATACCTATATTTATCTGGTAAATTAGTATAACAATATATAACTTTATTTAAATATTTTTTGTATTAAACTTTGCGCAGAAAATCCATTTAAGGATATTCATTTGACATCATTTAAAGTATTTCTGCCAAAAATCATAACAATTATGCGTAAGTCGTTTTCGGAAGTTCAGCCATCTAAAGAAATAGTATGAGACAAACGATACTGCTACTCGCTACTTCGCGCGACAATGAACGAGGATAAGCGAAGTTATGCGATATTTTGCCATTTCAACATTAAATGTCTTTTCAGAATGGTTGTTGACTTATTACTTTTTCTGTGTATTAAAATCATAATTTTTTATGTGCAGTTAGTTAAAGAAGCATCTCCAATCTTAACCTGTCACTAATTAAGTTATATGCTAAAAGTTATATTTCAACATATTTTTCTCTCTTATTTCATCGTTAATCTACTTCAAAATTTTATCAAGTACGGTAATTTAACTTCACTTTATGTATTAAAAAATTGGACATTTCTATAGTAATTCGATTTACTAAAGAATCACCTTAACTAACTTCTTATATCAGTATCTCTAATCTAGCTTACATGTTTATATGTCTCTTTTGTTGTGAATATGTTAAAACACTCTTACAGTTGTAAATATGTTTTATTTTCAAAACATTCAATGTTTTGTTTTTTGCAAAAAAGTAAACATTACATTTAGTAATCAAAATAAAACATTATTTACACTATCTGAAAAGAAGAAGTAAATGCATTTGAGCGTTTTCAATTCTTAAAATACCATGATGTTTAGATTTAAAACACTAATTCTAAAATATTTAAATCTGAAATTTCTTTCAAAGTTTTTCTTTTAACAAAGACTTTTATTATTAAATTTTATTTTAGAGATGTTTCAAATGTAAACATTTTCTCCACTTTTTACAATGTATGAATATTCTTAGGCGTCATATAATATTTTATTTTTCTGTCTCCATAATACAAGATAACAAAGAATAAAGATAACAAAGAATAAAGAGGAAACGATTGCCCAAAATTGTCCGAGGTACGTGTCAAAAGTAAGCTTGGACAAAAAGCGCTTAAAAAAAAAACAAAATAAGAAAAAAATTCGTAAAAAATTTGTATGTATTGCGACCGCACTTATGCGCGTGGTGCAATACCATTACCGATCCATCGTCTTTATGCATGCAAGAAATTTACAATTGAAATTGTGCAAACGTGACGACAGCCGAAAACAAAAGTTGGGCACCAGGCACGAGTGAGCGTGCCACTCTTTCACGAGATTTTTACGCTTATTCATGCTTCGTTCTCTTAATTCTGAATATCGAATCTCCTCTCCCAAAAACAGTAATAATGCGCGCAAGACTACACGAAATTTCGACCATGATCGGTGACAGTTTCGACAACCGGAGTTCAGCCACGAGATTGAGCAGAGGGGCGATTCGTGTGCGAGCGGATAGAATTAGGGAGAGCAAAGACAAGAGTGCAGAAAACACACTGATGTAAAATAACGAACAATAAATATATTCTCGCGTGAGCAGAGTATACAAATCTTATAGTATAGGGAATCGCGAATTACGTTACGCGATGAAAGTTCGTTTCAAATTGCCAGTGTACGCGCTTGCCACTCGCAATTATGCAATACAATAATGAACGCGTAAATTCGGGATACAAAGCTTAGATGCGTGAAAAATGCACGACGAATAGTGCATTCATGAGATACGCCACGCAAGGCGTAAGGAACTATCGCACGCAATGATACAGAGACGCAATAATCATTCAATATTCCGCCAGAGTAAATCCGGCAACGCACAAAGACACGAAATTTAACACGAAATTAGACACGAAATCAGACGGCCCGAATTGACTCGGTTGTGGCGAAGGCAAGCGCAAAACCGATGATTCTATTCACTCAGGGCCGGCGCGACCATGTAAGCGAACTATAGACAGTCATCTAGGCAACATACGGGAGGTGGCATTTGTGCAGTCTGCACAAATCGCAGCTGCTTTGAACGCGTCGCCACATACAATTTGAAGTTTTTTTGCGCATTAAGACGCTCTCTGCTAGCACTTTGTTTTTTTCTAACGTAGAATGTTTAAAATATTTAAAATAATAATTGTGTAATTGTTCTGAAGGGGCGCACATTATTTATTCGCCTAGGGCGTCAGCCTTCCTTGCCCTATATTTACCGGCCCTATATTTACGATACGACCTTGTCGGACGGATAGCGTGGCACAAAGATTCTCTTGCTCGAACGTAAGCACAAAAGATAAACGGAATATTCGATACGCGATCTGCCCGACAATAAAACCGGCGGTACAATAAATTAGCGGCATTCGTTTCACCAAAGGCGGCAGCTATCCTCTTAATTATAGAAACTCTTATGACTCGCTCTCAGCATCGGATCCTGTGTCCTTTTGTCGCAATGGCCACAGCACAAGTGTCGGCCGGAGGTCCTACTAGTCCAAGAGCTGGCTAAACGAATTTCAAAATTACTCGGTACAAGGCCAGTTTCTACCTAAAAAGGTTCGATTACTATTGCCATTAACGAAAACGCACTTTTGCCGCGCCGTCTCCGGGGACGTAGATATGGGCGGGGTGGACAAACAAGCAAATTTTTATTAAATGTATTAGTACAAGGCTGAAACTTTGTAGAATGTTAGTGTCTAATGTCCCGAACAACATAGCACAATGGCAGAAATTTAAAGGGGGACAAAGCACCGACAGAAAGGGTTAAAGTTGCGCAAAATTAATGGAAATTTATAGTACTTGGTTACAAGTCTGAAATTTTATGTACATATTGTTTATACCTTTAGAAAGCAATATGCAAAATGGCAGAAGTTTAATTGGGGGACCTTGGCAGAAGCCCGTGAAAAGCGGGGTTTGCGCATTACTCTCAGCAGACGGTTGCCGCTGGCGGTTTATTTTTTTATTTTTTTTATTTGTTGCAATACGAAAGCTCATATTTAATTAAAACGTTACTAAAGACAGCATTGTAACAAGTTATTTATAAAATTAATTTATTTTATTTATACACGGAAAAAATTGCTGTGGATGTTACAACAATATTCTCTATGTTTAGAAAAAAAATGCATGTGAATTTAAGTTATACTGATGTTACATGGCATTCATCTGTTAAGATATGCTCATCAGTACGGTTGCCACAACCGTAGTGCTTAGGATAAATAATATTCGGTTAGAATATCTTCATATATGTAGTTGCCTCAACCGAAGCATTATTGTTATTTCTCTAGTATGGTCTGTACAACAAATAGTATGATTGAGAGATATATATGATATAGTTGCACGTCACAACATTGAGGCTGAGAGTTCAGTTAACTATATAAATCACTTCCAAAGTATTTTCTATAACTCTTCTAACTTTAAATTTTCATCAATTTTGCGCAACTTTAACCCTTTCTGCCGGTGCTTTGTCCTCCATTTAGATTTCTGTCATTGTGATATGTTGTTCGAGACATAAGACACTAACATTCTACAAAGTTTCAGCCTTGTACTAATAATTTTTTAATGAGCTATGAAAATTTATTTATGTTTGTCCACCCCGCCCACACCTACGTCCCCGGAAATGGCGCGGCAGAAGTGCGTTTTCGTTAATGGCGATATTAATCGAATCTTTTTAGGTAAAAACTGGCCTTGTATCAAGTAATTTTGAAATCTGTGTAGCCAGTTCTCCGTCTATACAGGGAGCACACAGGCCGCGAGGTGTCACGGGATCGGCTGATGATTGACGCCGATTAATCTCAGCCGTTTTAGCGCGACTTCCGCTGAATCACGAGCAGGCTGCTACGTATCTCGCGATCGATCGGCACTTTAAATTTTTGCCGATTTTTCCGGATTCATGTCCTGCGAGGCTCTCTGGGTTATCTTGGGGCGTGATGGGGATGATCGCTCCTGCAAGCGTCGCTTTTCGTCTCGACGACATCCGTTTCCGCATCGATCGCGCAATTAATCCTGGTTCTCGTTTCCTGCGAGTTTGGCGGCGAGTTCCAGCGGGATTCTCGAGTCTCTCCGGCCGTCGATCACCTCTTACAAGTTTTGGTGAAAAATGCTGACGACAGTAAAGGGCTCCCAGAAAAGGGCTCGATTATTGAATTTCACATAAAAAATTACGTCGGCCTGCGTGTTTCCCCCGGTGAATTGGCTCTTTCGGTGATGACATATATCCGTTCTCTTTATTTCATTCGCCCGTTGGTAGAGACAACAAAAATTACACGCACTAGATAAATTAATCGTGAATTCATTTGCTATTCTCAAATCAAAAGAGAATATTAAATAAAAGCGCGTCAAAATACGATACGGAAATGTACGCGTGCGGATACGCTCGCCTCCCTAAATCAGGGACGACGTAGGACCCGGATCTTGCTTCCTCGGTTGGATGATCCTTGACAGACGATTGAAAAACGTCATGTCACAGTATCTACTTTATATGGTTTCCATTGTTTCCTAAGTACTTTTGATACTATAGAACAAGTTTTTCCAAGCTATGTAGTTACATTCAAAATACGTTAAATAAATGTTAAAAACCGTCTAATAATGCGTTAACTAAAAAATAAACGTTTAAAATTTAATCTATTTTATAAATTATTTAATAAATATAAAAACATTATATAAGACGTTTATAATGCTTCTTTAACATTTTTTTTTACTAGTTTAAAATATCTTTTTTATACGTTACATTGTGGTGGTTTAATTAAACGTACATTTAACGTTAATAACATCTAACATCTTTATACAGTATTAAAACATTTTGACTAAGATTTTTTGAACGTAAAGAGTCTACTTGAGTTTTTATACATTCTGCATAAAAATCTGCCGCCTGAGAGTTCAGTCAATTCAGCGCTGCCGCTTTTAACTCCTTATTCTCTTTGTACCATTGAGAACCAAGCCACTTCTTGAGGTAAAGGAAAATGTAAAAATTATTTTTGCATTCATACGTTCGACACAGTTGTTCCTTTGAACATTAGGCCTTGCTCTTCGTTGTGAACATTTCTACGGCCTTAATGTTATATTACATACTATAATTGGTTCGGAGCTACGGAGATGCACGCGATTTGCCACGTGATATTATATGAACCGAAAATTGTAAGATTCACACTAATATTATATGGAAGCACCAAGATCCACTTTGTACCATTGTTGGCGTTTTAAGGGTTATTCTGGTGTGAACGTCCGTTTTAAGGTGATTTTTGAGAATTAATTTTATAAAAACGGTTAAACCTATAGATGTAATATTTTGTTTTTACATTTATATAATACATATTCAAGAGATCAAAAAGTTGGAGGTTCAAACGATAGCCTAATACGTATACTATATGTATGCAAAAGCGCAAATTGATCGGCCCAGTAGTTTGTGAGAAAAATACACGCCCGATTTGAAAAATGTCAATTCGAAAAAAACGCGTTTAAAGTTTCTCATGCGTTTATAAGGCGGATAATGGAGTAATTTCAGTAACTTACCCTTAGTAAGGTATACCAGGGCCGTATAGAATACCTTTCTTAGCTATATATAGCACCATTTGGTTACGTAAAGAAATACTACCTGACACGCAAAAAATCCGTCTACTGCCTGGAAATCACGGGCGACGAGCCGCATCGACGCGCGCGGGGGCTACGTCTTTAAATCTTTATAGCTCGGTTAATTTGACGAATTTCATCTTAATATTTCAGAGACACATTTTCAAGACCCTAAACTATAAGAATATGCAAAAAAAATCGATTTTTTTGACCGGTGACACTAGAATACTCCCTTAAGATTTCATTTGTTAGTTAACTTTACACGGTCTTTTCTGATACTCAATTATTTCTACGGCCTTTTTTAAACGATATCACTGCCTTATCTTTCCTTTATTCATTACTGAAGGACCATAAATTTTATGATAAATTTTAGCAGCATTACCTACGACCTTTTACGTTGAAAAATCGAATTAAGGATTGGACTTTACAACTGGTGAAATTTTCGCAGATATCATTGTTTGTTGGAAACAACAACTGACTGGTGGTAATATGATCGATAGCTGCTCAATAAATCAATTTTGAGGAAACACGATATGCCCACTTCTGCTAATCATTTTGTTAATGACCGGCTTTTACTTTTGAAATGAACCGCATATAATTAAAATTCTGTTGTCATCACAAGATGCAAAACTAAAGAAAGATAGCGGAAAATATTACTAATCAGAATAAAGATGCAATGCAATTCAATAAAAGTGCATTTTTAATTTTCTTTTCATTTTGTCTCTTTATTCCGAAGATAATCAAAGTCGCCTGCTGTGCTTTGTTCCATGATTTGTTTATCCTATTTGTTTGGAATTTCCAAGAATCCCTCGACAGATGCGGCAGCAATATACATTTATATTGACAAAAAAAGCAGAAAATAATTGTTTTTTTATTTCTTATAAAGAGTGCTGTTCGCGTTTGAATAAGAAATTGTCCCTGGTCGAATGTCGACTTGAAAACACAAATTGCTCAAGATTTATTATGAAAGTTTCTCGAGGGATACATATTACTTGAATAATCTTTTCATATAAAAATTGGATTGTATCCGATATATTGCAAATTCAAATTTGTTAGGGTAAACCCGGTATATACGCCGCGCGAGGATTTACGCCACAGAAGTCAGAAGAAGTTAAACTAATTTTCTCGCAACCACTCTGTTACATGCCTTTATATTATATTAGTATTGTGTTGTGATTTCAGTTTTTTACTGTTAATATTTATAAAATTATTGTAAGTTAAATCGATTTATTTATTACTGTAATAAGTAGTGCAAGCTATAATAATAAATTATAATATCATAAGTTATAATCTACATAAAATGATTATTGTAGGAAATGTAAAAGGCTTTGTGGTTGTTTTGTGGTATATATAAGTGTAGAGAATTAGTAAAGGATAGAGTATAGCCTGTCTCTTATACACATCTCT
>NW_012082934.1:15452-23618 GCF_000956235.1 Wasmannia auropunctata
TCACAATAATGAAAATTGACATTATTTGATATTTACATTCAAAAAGAATTAACGTTAATTATGTATAAACTAACATTAATTTTACTTATAGGTTTCTTAAAATTCAAACGGCAAGTGCCAGAAAATTTATTTCAAATTATACTTACAAGTTACAATTAGAAGTACTGACAATATATATAATAAAAATGGGTGTAAAATTTGTTTCCTTCATGCTTATGCTTACTGTAGTGTTACTGAAAGCAGAAGTAAATCTCTGGGGTGACTTAGAATTTTTTCGAAAAGCAATGCTTAACGGTGTATTAAGTAAATTCTGTGTTATATTTCTTAAATTTTTATGTAAAAACCTGACGTGTAATATATTAAGATAAAGCTATCATATCATTATTAATAAATTAATAAATTTGTTTTATATTTAAATTAAAAATGTACCTTTAAATGTAATATTATAATATAAGAGTACGTGTAAATATTTTTAATTATGTATGTAATATCTGTAATTTTAATATTATTTGTTTTATTATTAAACCTTGTATTCCAATTACAATAAACGAAAATTTCTCTGTTCAAATTTTTATTTGTAATATTATCGATTAATTATTGATATTTGTATATGTATTGATCAATGGGATCATAGTGAAGCAAAAACTTGGCATGCCCGCATTTTATATACATTTTATTAATTAATACAATCCGGGCACGCCAAGTTTTTGCTTTTATATCCAACTTTTATATACTTGGCGTAGCACTATTACCGCTTTGCTTGATTCAGCTATACATATAATACAGTGACAGATGTAACATATGTATATCGTTTATGGATAGCTCATGTTAAAAAAAAGTTTTACCGTTTTGCAATTTTTTAATAATTAATGAAAAATTAATTAATAAAGTTCCTCTGAATGAGTGTATGTACATTTGTGCAATTCAATGACAAAAAACAATCCGACGTTACGCATCATTGATCGTTACTTATAAAAGCGCATTTTTCCTATTGCCTCGCCACGCACGTAATAATTGCATTCACATATGGGCTCAATTTCTTCTTCGTTGCACTTTCATTTGCAGCTGAATCACGCAGATACATACTCATCCGCAGATCTTTAATAATTAATTTTTCATTTATTAATTAATTCGTTCCTCTAATTATTGAAAACTCGCAAAATGGTAAAAAAATTCTTTTATTCAGTTTAACCCATTTTACCCGTTAAAGAAAAAAGCACAGTAATACCAGACACCCTGGCTTTTATTTAAAATTAAAAATTTGTTTTTTTATATTTAATTAATATGTATTAAGTGTTTAGATCATTCATATTTAAGTACATGTAAGTTTCCATAAGAGTTTCGTCGTCAGTTTGTAAATAACGGTTTTACTTACCTTATTAGGAATGCTACATATATTTTAAATTAATAAAACAAGTATAATTGATATTTTTAATTTAAAACAAAAAATATTTTTTTAAAATTAAATGTTAACATAAAGTGATTCACCTGCAAAATATACGATATTACCACTGATCGCGAGTTTAGAAACAAAGTTCTGTATTTCTAGTAAATAAAAAAAATCATACACAATAGCATAAAAGACGTGCAGCATACAAGATATTTCACGTTCTAATAAATGATTCTTTAAACAAATTCTTTCTTGTTTGCACAATAATACGAATTTTGACTAATACAAAAATATTACTTATTAATTAAAAAGAGATATTTTTTTGAAAAGGAATAACTATATTTCTCCAAATTGAACAAATAATTTTAAATCATCAATAATATTATAATATGCAAAATTTTTTGAAAATTATTTAGCATTACAATTATTTTGCATGTTCTTTTGAGCATTTTTGTAATGCATAAGACAGTATGTTGTAGTCATTTTAATTCTCTATATAAAATATCTATATAAAATCAAAGATAATACATAATGACTGTGTGCCTAATAAAATGTAACTTGTGCAATTAGTAATGTGTTAGATAATTTAATTATATGTATACATATATCGCGTGTGGTAGATAGAAAATTTGATCATGGAGACTCACTTAAAGCCAACGTGATATTTAACGTGTTAAATAACTTAAGTATTTAGAATTAATGTTAAAGCATTCTCATATTAAGATTCATGATATTTCTCGCAATATATAATTACAAAATAATGAAGAAATTAAAAGAATTTTAATTAGAAATGAATTTTTATAAAGATTTTATATTTGGTATACCGTAAAGACCAAAGAGTCATGCATACTAAGATTAAACATTGCATTGTAATCAACAATTTGTTTCGAGCGTCGCCTTTTTTTTACTGTTTCATTCTCACGCAATTCTTTAGCGATAGAAAATTTAATACTTTATAATAATTAATACTTACAGAAAAGTGTTAAAGATAAGGATAAATGACAAATTTTCTAGCGTAAGAGAAAGCACATTTTAACAAAATACATACATTTGTATAAGTAAATTATTTATTATTATAATGCAGCAGAAAAATTCTTATCTTATTATTTTGATTAATTATGATCTTATTACAATACATTGATCCTATAACGTCGCATTCTATAACATCAGATGTTAATAAAATATGTGAAATATATTAAAGAGTTTTTAATCATGCGCATTATATATTTTTATTATAATAACTTTAATTAAAGAAATGGAATTAACTTAATATTATATATATTATAGTTATACTTTGAAAGTTATAGAGAGATTTATGATTATTTTAATTTTTTAAAAATATATATCATAAGACAAATTAATTAACTTTTTGATATTGTTTGTTACTTATATAATTTATAAAATTTATTTAAAAAGATTAGAAAGTTTTTCTTATTTGTTTAAATAATTAAAGCTTACTTTATAAAAATTAAAAAGTAAACGTTTCCCTTTCCTTTTCTCTATATATTTATTATTTAATTACTTTAATAAAACTTTTAATTAATATCTCGATATTAATATTAAATTTTTTTAAAATAAAAATATAATACGTACACTAAAATACTTACCAACATATTAAAACTTTATATAATTAGCTGTCAAAAACTAGAAAAATAGATTGTCCACGAATAAGTAATTAAATCTCTGATTTTACTAAAATCTAAAAACGTCAACTGTTAAATACAGCATATAAGTTGAAACTGCAGTTTGAATTTGAACGCGCTGCACTTAAATAAATGTAGTGCTCAAAAACATTATTACAAATTAAAACAGTAACGATTTACAATTATGTAAATTTTCACGATCGTGTGTTATACGAAGCTATTATACTTATGTGTGAATAGTACTTATTAATGGTATTCAATAAATCGACTTTTATCATAAAAGATATCTATAAACTTTTCATGGATAATTAATTATTATTTGAATCAATTATTAGATTCAAATGAAGTAGAATTACTGAGACTGCATTTGATTTGATCAGGTTTCTCTCTACTTGTTACGAAAACCTCTTCTATTAGCCGTTCAGAATCGGCATTAAATTATAGGTCCTATTATATCTGCGGATTATACAAAAAGAGTTAACTACGTTTCTGACAGGACTCAGGTAGGGAGAGACTGAATCATTGTGAACAACACATTGTGATAGAAATAAAGATAGAAATAAAATGTAAGACTCGTGAAAAGTACAAATATATTAATATCGCGGCGTGTACGACTTACGAGTCGGCGCGGTAAATGGAGCACAGTGAAAAATAATTTCAACAAATAGTGTTTATAATTTTGTATATTTGTAGACGTTTCGTCTCTCCTTTCAAGCCATCTTCAAGTGCATGAGCAAGAATATTGGTTTGATCAACCTATTCTTGTTCATGTTTCATTGAAAATGGCTCGAAAGGAGAGCCGTAACGTCTACAAATATACGAAATTATAAATACTATTTGTTGAAATTATTTTTTACTGCGCATCATTTACCGCGTTGACTCGTATACGTCGCGATACAAATATTATATTTGTACATTGTGATAGCTAGTAGTAGAGCTACAAGTAGATCAAACAGAAAATCTTTGCCTATTTATTGTTACCCAGTGTTTTCTTGTTTATTGCTGCAGATGTATAACGAATATGCGTATCGACATATATGCTTTATTTAATAATAACTGTTCTATTGTATTTGTCGACATAGTAAGAACATAGTAGTTAACTAATTTTTCATTGTTTATTATATAGAAAGGAAAAAAATTAGATTAACAAAAAAAGCATATAGTTAAAATTTTAATTTAAGCAGATTTGCTGAGTGTGTTAATTGCCATTATCATTTTTTAAACACTGTGAGCGTGAATCGGTTGCGGTCTTATAAATAGATAATAGATAAAGATCATGCTCACACTCAAAGTCACGTATGGAATATTTGATTGTGATAATAAATAAGTTCAATTATTTTTCTGTACATACGACCCATATACGTATTGATTTGTTATGTCCAAAGCCCGGGAAATAATTTTATTTCTTAAGAGAGTTGAAAAAAGTCCCGTGTGGAAACGAGACGGGATTTGAAGAGAAGGGAATATGGAAGAACGTAACTAGACAGTCTGTCTCGCAGATACGCACAGAGGTGCACGATGCAAGTTGAAAATAGGGCTGTTATATTTTACCTATTTCGAAGATTCGAAGTTTTGAAAAATACATTTAAAATTTGAATTTTTTTAATTGGATTGTTTTATTTGTTGATTATTATCTTTCCTTATTTACACATGTATCAAGTTAATTATTAATTTGTAATATTTCTGGTTATAATACTTTCAAATTTTCTAGGAATAATTTCGTATGTATATTAACTCATTTTAACAAGCGAAGCGGTAGCAGAGCGACGCCAAGTATATAAAAGTCGAGTGATGACCTTTAAGTATACGGCACTCCCTCATAAGAAAGAACTATTAGTGCAGTGATAACACTACTGTAATGTAGTAGTGGCACTGCTGGTATAGTATTTTATATACATCTTATTAATTAAATTTATTAATGCAATCCGGGCACGCCAAGTTTATGTTTCACTAACTGTGACCCCATTGGTCATTTTAGTCACTTTAAGTCTGTTTTATGAAACTTAAAAATATTTGGAAAAACAATGGCATTAAACTTTTGCTCCATGTACTTTTAAATGGTTAAACGGTTTATTAAACAAATTTTTTTTATTTTTATGTCTAATCAAATACTTGACAACTATGATGTGATATTTGTTTTTGGATAATTTTTATTTATTAAAATAATATTTTTGGTTTAGTACATGTATGCATATACAGTTGGTTTTATTGTAGTTAATTTAAGGGAAAAGAAAAAAAGAAAAAAAAAGAAAAAAGAAAAGAAAAAAACGAAATCCGTGAGGCGCTAGACGTAACAACTTTAAATTTATTTTAAAGAGTTTATTGATTTATTTTTATTTTGAATATCATGCATATTTAATGCAAAGATTTTCCGTTTTAAATAAATTTCTATTAAATGTAATATTACATGTAACATTTATGTAATTAACTTTAATAAATGAATTTTGCAAGAAGGATTTATTTCTATTTCATAAATTAAAATTATTTAATTTAGTTAAATAAAATGAAGATTAAAATGTGAGTCTACTTTGATCAAAAATTTCTAATCGTAATTTGTTATTAAACATACATGAAGAACATAATATTTAGCAAAGCATATGTTAAATTTTAATGATATCAGGAAATTTTATGATATTTTTCTACGATACAATTTTTATAGGTATATAAGTACTCTTTTCTGACTAATGTAATTTTTTCTGTGTGTACGTTTTGTTTGATGCAAATCAATACTTATATAAAATGCAAAGCTGATTCACATTTTAGATATAAAAAGAATCTAAACTGATGAACCGTTTTGCTCTCTAATTTTAGGGGGCGAATTGGTTATTTTCCTCTTCTTCACTTTTTTATAGCAATGAAAAATACTATATACATCTATTATTTTATTATTCGAAAATCAAGCCAAAGTTCTAAAGATTAAGAATTTATAACAAATAATATAACTTGTTTTTTTTTCAACTTTTTCACCAATAAAGAAAAATTGATTCAATTCGCCTCGATCAACCCTACACTTTTTTAAATTAATTAATAACTAAAAAAATTATTACATAATTATAAGATAATTATAAAAATGATGTACAAATATGGTAAGTAACAAGTAAAATAAAAAGTAATAATTTATTCTCTTGCTCTGTCGCCATCCGATATTTCCTAATCTCCTTCTTTTCTTCCTCCTTTCCGCATTCATTAGTCACTCTTGTAGAATACATTGCAACATTCGTGAAAATACAGTAATTACGATTGCGCGTACTAATTACCAGCATAGGGTAATCACACGGCACTTTGCACGGCACTCTCGACGTTATCGTACGCAAGATGCATTTTATGTCATATCATTAGTCTCTTCTTTGTAACTAAACTTTTCTACATTTTCACACCTTTCCCCTTCTATTCTCTCCAACGTTTAATGCTACGCTTATTTCATTTTAAGCATCGAAAATAGTGCAGCTATGAAAAGGGCGTTATGTAACAGAAAAACACGAGAGAAACATTTTATGTTCCGTGATCCACTCAGCATTCGCGCATTTAAGCAAACTAGAACAACATATGAAATCTCAAAGGATAATTTTAACAAATTTAAAATTGACAATTTGTGACGTGCAAATGCTGAATTTATACTATTCAGTTGACGAACATTGATAGGTCATATATCGGCTTAATTACAATTATAGTTATCTATTAACGCGTTGTAACTTTTTTGACTTTAAGTCAATCTATGTCATACATGCATTATTATTATTATAATTAAAAAATTTGGAAATAATATTAATTTAAATATTATAAAATATTATAAAATAATTTTCCGCAACAAATAATTCTTAGCATTTATTTCACGTCACGGAGGAGGGGGGATTTATTAGAAGCAAATGAGCATCAGTACTTATTAAATTGATTATCAATTTAATAACGTGATAATACTGTTCTGTTTCAAGCAAGAGCTATTGAATCCGAAAGTAATGGCATGCAGTTCGTTGAAACTAGAATATATAAAATTCACACTGGACTGTTAGAAGCACCAAGATCCTATTATTGATCGTGCATTGGTCTTCTCTCAATTTATTGTGTTATAAAATAATAATTTACAATTCTCATTTTCTATTGCTTCGATTCTTACAATAAGTTCTGTTTCAATTTCTTCAATAAATAAATATAAATCGCGCAAAATACTTACTTCTAAATAACGTAACATTTTAATAACTGACTCAATGTCACTTACTACAAGATCACGTTTTGATAAATAATGTAGTGACATGTACACACGGGAACAGAAATGCCTAGCCATCTGAACCTGCAGGGATACCGGCCCATATATGTGTATTATAAATATGTATATGTGCCCCTGAAAGTTCAAATAGCTAGGCATTTCTGTCCCCGTCGTACAATTGCATATGCTATCCGCCGACTCATGTCTCGACTGAAGCACGAATGATAACATGATATGCAGTAACTTATTGCGCACCAAAAAAACAAATACGAAAATCATATCCAATCAGTACATAATATTTCATAATATCTTATTTATGAAATAAATAAGACGCCAAATAGTCTGTTATCAAAGGTGGGCAAAATAAAATTTAAAATAGAAAATAACAATAATCATAATCAAGATAACTTATATAAAAATACTTAACTTACATACTTAGCTTACATAAGCTTTTTAATATTGTTATAAAATAAATAATGTAAAATAATAAATAATTTTAAATAATTTTTTTTTAATTTGATATTATTAAAATACAAAAATAAAATAACATTAAAAATTTTTAAATATAAATAAATATTGTTTTTACGTCTCACAATCAATGATAAATATTTTAAGTAGAGTCATTCGGAGTAAACATGCGCATCGGGTAAGTGTGCGAATTGTCTATATCTCAACGGGAGGGGAAGGTGGAAGTTAGTTACTGTTAGCCGAATAGTGGCACTTGCATACCAGTAAGAAATAAACAGTAGCTGGGACTCCATGCGCAATAATAAAATAAATATACGCGTAGTTATAAAACAGCACGTAACATCGATAGATTCTTGATTACTGGAAAGTGTGTTTACGTCAAATTAAAGAAGAAAAGAGAGGTGATTACATATTTTATACATAGTATTATAACGTAAGTTTATATTGCGTTACAATATTAG
>NW_012082935.1:0-748 GCF_000956235.1 Wasmannia auropunctata
TTTCACTTCTTCTATTTTTTCTGACTTTAGCTGCGTATATACCAAAGTTACCCTAAACGATATATTTATACTACATGCAATACTTGTACAATATGACTCTATTAACACGAAAAAGTTAAATCAACTTTTATTCTTATTGTATGTTTATTTATTTTGTTTTATTACACATTTAGTACACGAAAATACTGAGCATATTTTTACTTTAATGTTTGTAGGTACCTATGACTTTGTAACAGATGCGATATAAAATTTTAATTATTAATAAAACATTCTAAGCAGTTCTTATTCATTCACTATTAATTTGCTCATCTTTAAATAATGTTACAAATATTTCTCATTTTTATTAATAAAAAAGTTTTAGTAAGAGGTAATATTAAAACGATTATTTTAATTTTTATTATGTATTATGTATTGTGTATGTATTTAGCCTAATTTTTATTGCATGGTTTATCTGAATAAAAATTCAAGTAAACTATGCAATAAAAATTAAATTACTTTAAAAATGTATCGTCGAATATAAAAAAAAAATTAAAAAAATTACGGTTTAAAAAACTTTTCTGATCATATACATACCTATTTGGCAAGCAATATACTCTTAAAAGTAAATAAACATGAGATACTTTAACACAAAAATGTCAAGTTTCTTCTTCAATCAATTCTTAAAAATACATGGCATTATCGCACGATCGCAAAATGAGGTAATCCTTTAATAGCTTATTATCCCTGGTTAAAAATTTAACTTTCAATA
>NW_012082936.1:0-714 GCF_000956235.1 Wasmannia auropunctata
AATCTATATTATGTTGCTTATCTATTAATTATTTTCTTCACGTTTTCTTTTCTGTTTGTATCTCTTATTATTGCTTTAATTTATTTTTATTTATTCTTTGTTTTTTCATTTATATTATTTTTTTTCTTATATTCTATTTATTTCCATAATCTTACATTCTATTTATAGTTATTTTTCTTTAAACATTCTTATTTTTATTAACACCAATAAACACTCTCCCCCCTCTCTCTCTCTCTCTCTCTCTCTCTCTTCCTCTTTTCTTTTATTTTCTTTCGCGAAAACCAATACTCTCAGATCTGTGCGTTGCGAAAATGGCGTTCAGTAGTTACACAACGATCGCAGTAGCTTTAAACCGGCCCTGTGGGTAAAGCGGGGCCACCGGTGTTCTCTCTGCCACGGGAACGGCAGTAGAATCGAACCGCTCCGCTCGTGCACCACCATTCCATAACGACCTCTCCTGCTCTTTCCATAGATAATGTCTCGGCCGCTCCTGCACCCGCGGCCCTTTGGTTCCTGGCTAGCTTCCCGTCAAAGAATTTCCATACCGGGTTGCCTCGCATTCGTAGCTTTTTTTCCCACAGTTTGGCTTTTGCGCGACACATGGACGTGATAGTGTTACCGATACTGTGACGAGCGATAAGAGATTTAAGGGATCCAGTTGGTTCGCTACATACGTCGGAAATATTTGCTCGGAAACAAAAAACTACTTAAAGC
>NW_012082937.1:0-718 GCF_000956235.1 Wasmannia auropunctata
CCTTGCCAGCCCGCTCAGAGATGTGTATAAGAGACAGGTTGTAACATCCATAGCAATTTTTTTCGTGAATAATAATTATAATTTTTAACTAAATGAATTCTGCCGAAGACAAATTGGATTTAGGTTTTCAAACAATTTAGATTTCTATCTGTATGACAAAAATGCAACTTCACTGCCTTTGTATAATAAAGAAAATACATTTCACCGATAGGTATCATGGTGAATACCCGCGTATTACTCCGCATCCGGTGCTACGGGCTCCCAAACGCCCGCAGATAATTTCGCGCATCATATCGAATGCAGCCAATTTAGCACGTGTGGAATATTCTGCCTATCAATGTAAATGGATCAAAACCTTATCGCGGAATCGCATCTCACCGCGGGTCTCTCGCCGGTCTGAGCGTGCGGAAGAAAACAGGAAGCCGGTGTCACGCACACGAGTCGCGCGAGCGCGTTATGAATGCTCCGTCTATATGGGTGGAGAGGTGCATAGGTATATATTTCAAAAGTTCGTGGCTCATTAAAGTAGCGGACGGTAACGGGGTGTATCCTTTTCAAGGAGGCGAGCTGTGTAGAAGGATTAAGCCTGGAAGGTTCAGACGCGGTCAAATTTGTAGCCACTAAAACCACTGGTTTTATGGGACGAAATTTACAGCGTTTTCACGCCAGAGTAACAAAGTAACCGTCGTCATCTTCGTCTTCGTCTTCGTCATCGTCG
>NW_012082938.1:0-721 GCF_000956235.1 Wasmannia auropunctata
ACGTGTGCTCTTCCGATCTTATACATCTAAGTTATATACTGTGGTTTGCTGGGATCTGTTTATGGTGATAATATACTATTTCTAAAAAATTATAAAAAATTTTAATCGAGTCAGAAATTACAACGTTATAAACATCCTTATTTAATGTTAATACTTTAAAATACTTACACTAAAATTAGTCCTTGTTAATGATAAAATTAACTAATTTTTATATTTTAATATTATATTATATGAAAAAATTATTTGAAAAAATTTAATGGTATTACTTGTTATAAATCCTAATTAAAAACGGTTAATTTCACTGATCTCTTTTTTGTCATAATATTTGAAAAATCTTAAAATATTCATCATATATCGCGACTGAAAGACGTAAACAATTAGCAGTTGCGAGCTTTCCAGCGGTTTACAGAAGCTCCGTTTCACCCCAACGGTTTCTGGACAAAATCTCAGAGCGTAAACATTTATAGTACGGGTAAATATCGAGGCAGGAGGGTATCCCTATCCCTTCCTTTCTTCCGGATGTTTTTGTCGTTCCTCGAACGGCAACGTGCATGACCGCCTCCATGATAATCTGTAGTAAATCCGAGGAGCAAAGTAGAAGCACGCGCTGGATACAAGTGGAACACGGTTCAATATGCACAGACTCGGCCACTAATTGCACTAATTACGCTGTTTGCGATTCGAACGCAACTTAATCAACACAACTTGGAAAGTTTTCATA
>NW_012082939.1:0-754 GCF_000956235.1 Wasmannia auropunctata
GTGTGCTCTTCCGATCTACATTTAATATTTATGACACTTGTGTAATATAATATATACATCTAAGTTATATACTGTGGTTTGCTGGGATCTGTTTATGGTGATAATATACTATTTCTAAAAAATTATAAAAAATTTTAATCGAGTCAGAAATTACAACGTTATAAACATCCTTATTTAATGTTAATACTTTAAAATACTTACACTAAAATTAGTCCTTGTTAATGATAAAATTAACTAATTTTTATATTTTAATATTATATTATATGAAAAAATTATTTGAAAAAATTTAATGGTATTACTTGTTATAAATCCTAATTAAAAACGGTTAATTTCACTGATCTCTTTTTTGTCATAATATTTGAAAAATCTTAAAATATTCATCATATATCGCGACTGAAAGACGTAAACAATTAGCAGTTGCGAGCTTTCCAGCGGTTTACAGAAGCTCCGTTTCACCCCAACGGTTTCTGGACAAAATCTCAGAGCGTAAACATTTATAGTACGGGTAAATATCGAGGCAGGAGGGTATCCCTATCCCTTCCTTTCTTCCGGATGTTTTTGTCGTTCCTCGAACGGCAACGTGCATGACCGCCTCCATGATAATCTGTAGTAAATCCGAGGAGCAAAGTAGAAGCACGCGCTGGATACAAGTGGAACACGGTTCAATATGCACAGACTCGGCCACTAATTGCACTAATTACGCTGTTTGCGATTCGAACGCAACTTAATCAACACAACTTGGAAAGTTTTCATA
>NW_012082940.1:0-1647 GCF_000956235.1 Wasmannia auropunctata
TATATATATATACATATTATATGTATATACCTTTTTTGTATATATATATTTTATATATATTTTTTATTATATATATATATTTTTTTATATATATATTAATACATATATTGTATGTGTATACCTTCTTTTTCAGCATTGTCGCTGATGAGCAGCGCAATATATGTTGCAAGTAATTTATTTTTACCCAAAAGAATTATGAATGAGATTATAGTGCATACCTTTTGGGAGTCTTCTCGACACAATTAAATGTCGCCTCGGCAATTCTCAGTTGAATTGTATACCGAGATATTCTGCCAGTACCACTAGCTATAGTAGGCGAAAGCTCCAATTCAATTGATTGAATTAATAATTACCTTATCGGATAGATTAATTCAGACTGATTCTTGTTAAATTTCTTTTAACAGAACCGATTACTCTATAAATTAAAGCCAATTTTATTATAGAATTCATGCATCCTGCAATATATAATGTATATATATGTATATATATATATATATATATATATATATATGTATATGAAATAAGATTCAAATTTGATAATTAATTTTAGTGTGTGAAGCTTAATATCCTTTATATTGCGAGATTATTAATCAAATTTGAATCTTATTTCAAAAAGGTAATTATTTATCTTGATTGCAAACTATGGATACATAGATAAATTATATTCCAAACAGGTTTTTATTTTTTAACATATATCTTTCGTACAAATTTATAAGTTTTCTGTTACAACTTCAATTTTTGCGGTATTTCCATCTGTGATTACTTGTGTTGAACATAAAAAATAGCTCAGAATCATAAATTTTATTCATGTTTGCTCGTCAATCAAAATATAATATATGAACAGATTTTTTGTTAAATACACAAAGCAAATTTATTGATTGCTAAGCATTAATTAGGCTTTTTATTGAACATTGCTATGAATAACATGAGAAAACAAATATTTAAAATTGTAATATTTTTTCATCTGTAGACATGCTTTGTCTATAAATTCTGTAGTCTTAAATGTTATATATTTAATCTTCTGAAAGAACACGTTTTTTCGGTACGTGTATTGTGTCCGACAATATTTTTTTCCTACTTTAAGGCTCCTTACTATCCAACCAAGAACTCCGCGTTGACATTGGCAACACTAAATCACGGTAGAAATTAGAACTTTGTTTATCGTACTAAGGTCCGTTCTATAATACATCATATGTCGATGTTGTAAGCCGTAGGAATTCTACAATATATCGCATGCCAATATTGTAAGCAGTAAAAATTGATCAATCACAATCGAATATTTTCTTCATATTCGGTTGTGGTTCATTAATTTTTACGATACATTTGATACCGCCATACGACATATTGTGGAATGGACCTTACTGTAAAAAGTGTTGACAATGCAATTTTATTTTGCATGCTATTTTGTTATTATTGTTAAAATGTAAAAATGTTTAATTGTGAAAATATTTTTACCTTGTATTTATCAAAATCGTAAAAATTGATAAAAAATAATTATCTTTGAATTGTATTGTACACTCGCTCACTAAAAGGTTGCGACACTTTCTTTTTTATAGGTTTCAAAACGCATTAATATTTTGCAAATGCGGACCACGATTGGTGTTATACTGCTTTTAAACTAAAGATAGTACATTGTGGTTTGCATTT
>NW_012082941.1:0-789 GCF_000956235.1 Wasmannia auropunctata
GACGTGTGCTCTTCCGATCTCAGTATGTTACATGTACTGTACAAATAATATTACATTTAATATTTATGACACTTGTGTAATATAATATATACATCTAAGTTATATACTGTGGTTTGCTGGGATCTGTTTATGGTGATAATATACTATTTCTAAAAAATTATAAAAAATTTTAATCGAGTCAGAAATTACAACGTTATAAACATCCTTATTTAATGTTAATACTTTAAAATACTTACACTAAAATTAGTCCTTGTTAATGATAAAATTAACTAATTTTTATATTTTAATATTATATTATATGAAAAAATTATTTGAAAAAATTTAATGGTATTACTTGTTATAAATCCTAATTAAAAACGGTTAATTTCACTGATCTCTTTTTTGTCATAATATTTGAAAAATCTTAAAATATTCATCATATATCGCGACTGAAAGACGTAAACAATTAGCAGTTGCGAGCTTTCCAGCGGTTTACAGAAGCTCCGTTTCACCCCAACGGTTTCTGGACAAAATCTCAGAGCGTAAACATTTATAGTACGGGTAAATATCGAGGCAGGAGGGTATCCCTATCCCTTCCTTTCTTCCGGATGTTTTTGTCGTTCCTCGAACGGCAACGTGCATGACCGCCTCCATGATAATCTGTAGTAAATCCGAGGAGCAAAGTAGAAGCACGCGCTGGATACAAGTGGAACACGGTTCAATATGCACAGACTCGGCCACTAATTGCACTAATTACGCTGTTTGCGATTCGAACGCAACTTAATCAACACAACTTGGAAAGTTTTCATA
>NW_012082942.1:0-1372 GCF_000956235.1 Wasmannia auropunctata
GTTTCAACATTGCGACTGTTTCGAAGTTATGATGGTTTAGTACATGCGTCAAGCTATTTGAATGCCAATCGCGATATCTACCAGTGGTATTGAACGGAGGGAATTTCAACTTGAAATTTGTCCGGATTTTGGCGCCGCACCCTGTATTACATCTGCGAGAATGTGAACTCTGTTTGCTAATGTTCAATTTTAATTATTTAATTAATTCGAATTTATTAATTATTGTAATTTAGTTGATATTCATGGTTATATTATATTAAAAATATTTTATTAATGGGGCATTCTCTGTCAAAAAGACCACTCCCCCTTGTTTATTTTAATTTTCGAGACAAAATACTTCAAAAGGACTTAAAATTTTCATTGAAGTATCTTTAAAAATTCAAGCTGGCGGATCTAGAATCGTGACTAGGATGGAAAAAGCTATTGAAAAAATTAATGTTTCTGTGAATAAAAGTACAAGATGTGACGTAACGGAGGTCTAATCTGTGTATGTGTGTGTGTGTACGTGGGAGAGGGATCCAAGTATACGTGAGAAAAAACTTTTGCTGTCGTCACACTTCTCCTAGGCTATTCCGTCCAGGACATACCACACTCTCAAAGTATGTAGCAGCGTCTAAAATCAGAAAGCTTTATTTGCAGTCCTAGACTCGGCCAATCTTAACATTACAGTCGTTTCGAATAAATGTCCAAAAATTAGATCATTAAAATCAACTTGTTATTTTTTTGCGTTTATTACTTAAATATGAATATTTACAATTTAGCATATGCGAACATCAGTATTTTACATCTCTCGTTTGGAATTTGAATTCTTCAAGTATAAAATGAAGATTTTATGATGTCTTTTATAAATAATAATAGCGATATATAATATATTGAGAATTTAAATATTGTTTTAATTTATGATAATTAATGGCTATAATTTGCGCGTCTATATGTCATGATTTTTTAAATGCTTGCTCAGGAATAATTACTAATATTAGCCGAATTTATGATAATCAACAGATTGATTTTTATCCATACACACGCCCATATGCGTGTGCATAATTATAGCTTCGAATGCATAAATTCTCATCGCTAATGTTTAACTTTAATCGCTAATGACTTTGATATTATCATAATTGACTCCTAATAAAAATTATACGTAAAGTATAATTTATCGTTATTAAATTGAAACTTGTTGTCTGACAATTTTTTATTAAAAAGTTTTCAGTTTTATAAGAAATATAATATACTAAATTGGAATTTTCAATAAATAATAAATCAATAAGAAATAAAGGGCTATGAGCCGAAGCGGGTTGTTATATGCTTCAAGTAAATGTAACTCTTTAATTAAAATATAGTAAACAGACGTTAGATCCAAAGAGCACACGTC
>NW_012082943.1:0-803 GCF_000956235.1 Wasmannia auropunctata
AGGTCTTCTTTTAAAGAGATTAATGATATTGATGAACGAAGATGTTTCGTGTACTGTATCCTCTATATCAGATTGAATGGTGAACAAGATAAAATTTTTTTTGAAAATTTAATCGATAAACATGACATTGCCAAACCATTGGCTTTCATAAAATTTAGTATGTATTTACACGTGAATCACGAAAATTGTATGCACAGTCTGACGATTTTGTCTCATCGCTGAAGCACAAGATATATCTAAAGAAAGCTCGGTACATAGCACACATACCTGCAAGGTTTGCACCATTGACTTTGTTGATCTAATCCGTACCTGGCGCGGCATTTCTTCATGTTATTACCTAAAAAGGGAAACAGCAACGATTAATGCAATGATTGTGGATTATTTGCAAGCGGAATTACTATTCGATTCATAGTTACATTCTGTCAAAAGAATGACATAGTTATTGACATCGCTGTGTAAGAAAGATGTGAAAAACCTATTCGAATAATGTGATAGAGGAAAAAAATACAAAGATGTTGATATATATATATATATATATAAAATATATATGGATGTTATATATTGATAAACCGTGCGAAATTGTCGTGTACGATTCAATGCGATAACGACGTATGTAATCTATGCAGTATGGAGTGAATCAGTGCTCGAGTTTTTGCGTTAAATTTATGTTTCTGTTCTGAATGCCAAATAAACTCAACGAATGTCAACTAGTCATGCGTGTAACAGAACGATGTTAACCCCTTTGAGATCCAAAAACATCGATTATCAATACGCATTACAAATTATCAAGTCTTCCGAAAAGA
>NW_012082944.1:0-845 GCF_000956235.1 Wasmannia auropunctata
AAAAAATTCGTGTGCCATTTTTTATCTCACTACACATAAGCAATAAATTAATTAAAAACTTAAACATAATATATAATGGTTTTTATTTTTGTTTTTCATCATTGCTTTTATTTTTTGCTAATCTCCTAAAAATCACATTGCTTAGGTATTATTGTCTTAAATTTTCATACATTTCTGTATATACTTAATAGAACAATGTGGAGGTAAAGATACCTACTTATACTACGTGCCTTACACATTAAACCGATGGGACAAAATTACAAGAGAACTTAGCCGTGCTACAACTGATATTCTCTCTCTCTCTCTCTCTCTGTCTTTGTCTCTTTTCCAGTTAAATATTCCCTCGCAGCGATACCTTCCTAAACGACCTTACGCAAGACCGCGGAACGGCCGAGCCATAAATTACATTACCGCGTTTTCGCAAGTACGTAAAAGTCGATCTTCACGCTCCGGCCCAGATCAATCGAGCCGTGGCCAACAAGAGGCCATAGCGTAGAGCGCTCGCCCGGGCGCTTCGCTTCGCACTTTTAATTATCGGCCGCAATCATCAATCAATTTCGTCTTTCCGCGAAGTCCGGGGCCGCCTCTGTCGCCGGGCGTTTTTGCCTTCTGGCGTGGTTACCGCTCTCCATCGATTTATCCCGGCCGTTACGTTCTGCGCTAATCCATCGGTCATTAAGACCGCCCGATCGTTACACGCATGATAGTTCCCATCGACTCGACTTCCCTCCGTCCTTTTGCGTGGTCGATATTTATTTCGCATTCGATACGCGTCATCAAACATTGATGCCGAAGAGTCAGTTTTGATGAAATATTTTACATATATACATATATATATATATATA
>NW_012082945.1:0-1212 GCF_000956235.1 Wasmannia auropunctata
TTATTCCTTTCAATTTTAATCTTTGCCTTTAATATACTTTTCATACCTTTCATCGCGCGGCGCGAATGCATTTCTATGCTACGCTGCATGTTGCACACATCACTTCAGAAGTGAAATTAGAGACCTTACGCAGCAAATATTATAGTACACATATTACATATATCATTAATCATATCGTATTTTATACATTACACAAAAAGAACAGTTTACTTGATAGTATACGTACACACAATATTAATATTAAATTCTTAAAGTCCTATCTTGGGAAAGAAATTTATATATATATATAAATATATATATAAATAGAAATCTTGGGAAGGATTTTTAAATAGAAATAAATTTTTCACAATTTTGCAACAAGGATATATTTAGATTTTAGTATTAAACAAAATAAAAACTCTCCCTTTTTGCATGGTAATTTTTATCCTTGATTTTGTAAACAATATTTATTAGATACATTATATATGCATGAGGTTATTTGGATTTTAATTTAATTTTAACATTTTGATTATTGTAATGAAACGTACACACTGATTGCGAAAGAGTCACGTACAATGTTACTAAATAAAAAGATTAAGTCTTGTTGTGTGTTTTTTTTTTCGAATTTTGCACGATGAAGAGTTTGCATTTGCATTTGCATTGCAAGCCACAAACACGATAAATCAATAGCGTTTAGAAAAACTTGAGAAGGACACTGACAGACTGCTAATGGAATTTAGATTTCGAAAAATCACTTCTAAGTGAATTAACGAATCATGTTTGTTCTCTTAAGGTTGGAGATTGTAGAAGTAAGTCCGTAGTATGTAATACATATTGACGAAAGCGACAGTATTTTGTACGTTTCGTAGAATTAGGGTAAAGGGTAGTACATTACATTGCATGCGATGAACTTTGATGTAGTTCGCGATTATCTCGAAGTCGCATTTTCAATCTCGCTGATTTACGCTGAGATTTTTCAACGTTGTGGAAATCGACGAGGCGAATAAAGGAGGAAGTTTGATACGCGGCTCACGCAGATCGTTTTGTACATGTCTCGCGCTCGGCCTGGCGTAAAATAAGAACAAAAGATATCCGTGCGGGAAACGACATTTCCCTATTTTCTGATCGCAATCGGAAACTCGGCGAAGCGCGGAATTTGTAGCGAGCGTTGCGAAATTTCCTCGAACGCAACGAACCTGCTCTGCGATATTAATGTACGATGGCACTAATGCA
>NW_012082946.1:0-994 GCF_000956235.1 Wasmannia auropunctata
CCGCTGTGTGATGAACTTATTCGCCGATAATCAAGGATGCAGACTGAAATCGAAGTTTTGCTACGAGGATAGGAAAAGCCAAGTTTCCTCTCAAGTGCATGAAATTCGGAGGTTTCCTCTCGTTGAATAGGGTCTAATTGGCTCTAATAGAGAACGAAATTTCGCCCGCGGGTTGAACTTTGCCATTTTTAGTCGTCCTTCAATACTCCGTTACGGAGAGCAGCGGGCGAAAGTTCCTCTGTCCGTCATCAATTATTTCTAAACTCGGGAGGCGATTCGCGGGACGATTATAGCGGCTCTCATGCGGCACCGTTCAAAGTGGTTCTCGGCCGTACGCTCGGATCGATCGGATTCGAGAATGAGGACGGGAGGGGGGAGGGGGAAGGGATAACCTCTTCGTAAAAGCGCGGAGAGATACACTTTCTGCCCGGTCTCGATACAGACTATACGGATGCACGTGCAAGATGCAGATGTGTGCGATGTGTATACGTGTGCTAAGACTGTGTGGGCGATTGTAAAACGTACACCCTGAACCTCCGCATTTACGTCCTGCTAAGTGGACGACATAATCCCACGCCGGATTACCGCCGGCTTGCCTGATAGCGTCGGTTCCTTTTACCACGGGGTTTTCGGACTTTGTGCGCCGGGTATCAGCGCACAAAGTCGCTTAATTTTCGACTGATCTTGACACGATCGCGTTGCGGATTCTCGTCATGCATATATACCGCTTCCTTCTATTAATGCTGCATGCGCATTCACGGTTAAAAGCGGATATTTCTTAATCTCCTTGCCGGACTCTTCCGCAATCTCCACGTCTCTCTCCCTCACTTTTTCGACCTTGTTCTAACGAACCGTTATCCCCAGTATCCCCGTCGGCGTATACAGGACGTCTCGCGAGCCATGTAATTCTTCACGACTATGAACTCCAAGCGAAATTTAGGTAAGAGATCATCCGTTGCACCGTTTTAATCTCGTATGCCGTCTTCTGCTTGGA
>NW_012082947.1:0-5808 GCF_000956235.1 Wasmannia auropunctata
CGAACAAACGAACAACGTCTCAAAAAGGCGAGCTTCTTCCCGGAGAGAGAGAGGACAAACGACTGCCTAATGTGGCGCTGTCCTGGCTAGCTTCTTATTGGCTGGCGAATTTGTCCAGAAGACAGGGTTGCCACACAACAAATGCGGTGAAAACGATTCTGAAAAATTTGAATCACGTGACATTTTGCTGCGCTGCGTGCTGCGTATGAAAAGACACCTTAAGCCGTAAGAAATTGACCAATTATAGTCGAATATACGAAAAATAATCAACTATGATTTGTTAATATTTTACGGCTTAAGACTTACTATTCTTATTGTATATGGACCTTTGACTGCATTCCGCAAAGCGCATTATGCGCATGATTTATTCTTTTATTTTTGTTTAACATTTAGTGAACAACAAAGGATACCGATACATTATGGGCATGATGCGCTTTGCGAAACACAGCCTATACCTAAGCGAAGTTTTTGAACGCAGCCAAGCATTTTTTGATTGGTCAATTACTAAATTCTTTCTTCTGATTGGCTAGTCAAATGCTTCAAACCATTTGTAGCGTCCGCACTCTTAATTAACTGCGTAGTTCTGGCGCGTTTAATTTTCGGTTGCTATTTTTCACGTTTCTCATTGGATAATTGTAAATAGCAATGTTTTTTTGTTCATTTTTGATGGTAGCGAAGTGTAGCAACAGATTACTTTGAATTCTTCCATAAAGAAAGACGAGTAACAAGAACAAGGGCATATGTGAGAAAATCTGTAATTTGATCAGGTAATTATTTATTATTATTATGTCGATTAATTAGTAAAGATACATTTAATTCAGTAATTAGTTATATAGACATATAAGTAAAGTTTCAGTTTATAAATATCTGTATAAATAAGTTCTCTTATATGCGTGTAACCGTTATAGAAAATAAATTTGAAAACAGCATTAACCTTTTATACATTAATCTTATTGTAATATTATTCGACTCTTCTTCGAATAAGCAAATTTGAAGTGAATTTTGACGAGATTAACTGTAGGACACATTCTATCAGACTCGACTTTATTTTTTAATATATTTTAACGAGTTGTTATTAGTATTTGTATAATTTGAATCTTTTTTTAAAACATTTATGCAAATGAATCTACAATAGTTCGAAATCAGCTAAAATATCAATACAACATCGAGACAATGCCTTCTCGAGAGGACCACAGTCATGGACGCATAGCAAATTTTAAATTTAATAATAAACACGAAGTAAGTGTAAATGAAATTGTTTTCTAATTTATATTAGAATTTAAGTAAAGAATTTATATCTGCAACTAACAATCTTATTACAATTCTGTTTCATATTTAATTTTATATAAAAATATCTAGTATACTTTTTAATATTCTCTTGCTTGCTTTATATCATTAAGACATTTTAATTATTTTATATAATTAATATAAATATAAAACATTTTATATATTTGGTATGTATCTTAGGAAGCAAGAATAAGAAGGAATACATTATCAGTGGAGCTACGTAAAGCCAAAAAGGATGATCAATTGTCAAAACGACGTAATCTTGACACAAAGCAAGAACTGCCAGATTTATCAAATGAAGCTGAGCATTCACCCACCACTGCTCTTTCGATAGATGAAATTGTAAATTACATAAATTCATCAGACGAAACATTACAATTGCTAGCAATTCAGACTTGCAGAAAATTATTAAGTCGAGAAAAAAATCCTCCTATAAATGATATGATAGAAGGTGGTGTAGTACCACGCTGTATTAAGCTCTTAGATAGTGATCACAAGTATGTATATTAAAACTAAAAATGAAGTAAATCGTTTCTTCACCCATAAAATAATTTCTGTATTTCTATTTAGCATTCCCTTGCAATTTGAAGTTGCATGGGTATTAACTAATATAGCTTCGGGTACATCTGAACAAACGCAAAATGTTGTAAACTATGGAGCGGTACCAAAATTGGTGAAGCTACTTAAATCTGCATCGCCTATTGTTGCGGAACAAGCAGTATGGGCATTAGGAAATATAGCCGGAGATGGACCGTATGCACGTGATCTTGTTCTCGAGCATGATGCTCTACCTCTTTTGCTTAATTTAATTAAACCTGAAACTTCAGTAAGTAACATTGTATTTAACAACATTCTTTGACTACATTACATACTTACATACTTGCATATTGTCAGTTTTTTTCTGTAAAATTTTATTGACACATAGAAACAACATTTTTCTTTATTTGTCTACATAAATTTATAAATATTTTGATAATGAAGACTTCAAATGCTATCTATTCGAGAGAAATTAGTTACACGATAAAAATTTAAACATTTTCAATAAACTACTTCACAGTATTTTATTTATTTTATCTGATAGCAGTGAGAGCATAATTTTTTTCATTTATTGGATCAGTTATGTGAAATATGTTCATGCTGAAATAAAATATTTCTTATTTTTTTTTCTTGTTCTTTATTTGTTAAACTAAATTTAGTTATCCTTATTGCAAAACTTATACTAGCAACTAAGTTTCTATTCTAACCAATAGACAATATTTTCTAATATTAATGAAATCTGCAGATGACATTTATGCGCAACATCGTATGGACTTTATCTAATTTATGTCGAAATAAGAATCCACCTCCATCCTTTGAATTGATTAGACCTGTTCTACCAGTATTCAATCGCCTTCTTAATTGTACAGATCAAGATGTACTTGGTAAGATATTTATGTTTTATCTGTTATTGATATTTTATATATTATATAATTTATTCTTAATTTGAAATATTTATGTTGCTGTTTGTTCTAGCTGATACTTGCTGGGCACTTTCTTATCTTACTGATGGATCTAATGATAAAATACAAGCGGTATTAGAAACTGGCATTATACCAAAACTTGTAGAGTTGCTGACATCGCAAAAAGGAACTATCCTTACTCCAGCATTGCGCACAGTTGGAAACATAGTAACAGGTGACGATGCTCAGACGGATGCTGTAATTTTGGCAGGAGGATTGTCGTATCTTGGTGCCTTGTTGCGGCATCATCGTGCCAATATTGTAAAAGAAGCTGCTTGGGCAATCAGTAATATTATGGCTGGTAACACAGATCAAATCGAAAGTGTGATAAATGCTGGTCTATTATCACCATTGATAGAAGTACTTCAGGTTGTAAGTATATTTATATATACACGAAACAATTAACGAAGATTTGTTTTAAATATTTTAATAAAGAATTTTGTGGATAAAATATATATTTTTTAGGGAGATTATAAGGCACAAAAAGAGGTTGCATGGGCTATATCTAACCTGACAACAGGAGGAACAATTCAACATTTAACTCAATTAGTGGGAGCGGGTGTATTGCCACCTTTTTGTAATTTATTGGAAGCAAAGGATTGGAATATTATTATTGTTGTCTTAGATGGTTTAACTAATATCTTGCATGCTGCAGAGAAAATAGGACAAGTAGAAAGACTTGCTATCATGATCGAAGAAGCTGGAGGATTAGATAAAATAGAAGCTCTTCAACATCATCAGAATGAGCAGGTTTATCAAAAATCTATGGCTATAATTGATGCGTTTTTTTCTCAAAGGGTTTGTATATTTATTTTATGTTTATAAATTGAAAATAATTATTTAGAAAGTTTTTTTTTCACAGACAGATTAATATTTTATCTAAATAAGTAAAATATATAATTTGTATTAAATAATTATTTAGTAAAAATATTTATATTCCGCGGCCAATAAATTTAAAAAATTGTTTTTTAGGATACCGAAGAAACTCTTACTTCTGAAGTTAAAGAAAATTCTGATGGACAGATTGAATTTAATATGATGGAAGACTCACCGATAAATAAATTTAATTTCTGAATGAACACATCTTTAAATTCGGTTTGAATATATAAATCATAGAATTTATCAATATGAGGCTCATTTATTATAACATGATAGCTATTTACAATAAAAATTAGAATGTTTGAATCAATTAATTAGGTTTCAGCAATATTTACATGACAAAAAATAATTAAAAAAATCTTAATTAAAGTAATACGAATCTTATTCAATTTTGAACAATGATCTCATTTTATACATATATACTGAGGAATAAAGTATTGAATAAAATAATTTCATTTTCGATAATTGAGTTTTTTTTTAGATATAATGTGTTCTAGGCATATATAAGATATTGCTATATTAATTTCAAGAAACTTGCAATTTCTAGATGCATTTAATGTAATTTTTAGGATAATAGGAACATTTTGTAATAGAAAGTATCTCAAGTATGACTGGTACTATTTTTGTTGAAAAAAGATAATATATGTGCGATTTAATCATGTTTTCTTCTTTTTTTTCTTAACGATGAAAAATTAGTGTATTTTTCTTTTCTTAAATAAAACGTTATAAATAACTATTAATATTTGGGCTTTAAATTTTTTTTAAATAGATTCTTATTTCACTTTTCTTATAAATAATTGTTAATAAGAGTATCATTTTTAAGTCATGAAAATTGATATATGTACATATATATATATATATATATATATATATATATATATATATTTATATATGTATATATGATCAACTATTAATTCTATTGATTGTTTGATTTGAATAAATGATTGTGAATAAATTCTATTGAATATTTTTTCTATATGCAAAGAAAAAAGAAACAATTTGTTTTATTTGTCTTAGTCTGTACTTTTTTTTAAATACACCAAATATTTACAAAGATTATATTCATCATAATCACAATATCCATCTACAAAAAAATTCGTTGAAAAGAAATATATAAAAACAATGTGAAGTGCAAGATTTCATAATTATTATTGATATATTTTTAAATCTACATGACATGTTTTAAGGCTACATCAGCTACATTTACGTAATGACAAATTTATTAAATTACATAATACTAGGAAAATTAGAAAGTTTTTTAAGGTAAACAATTCTAATCGCATATTTAATAATTTTAAAAAATAATAATTTATACAAAATTTTATTGACTATCTATGATAGATATTTACTGAATTATAACTACGTAGCTTTCAAAACAGTGCTTTAATTGTGATGAATAAAAAATATTCTATATGTAATATTATAAAAAGCATGAAAAAATAATTGCAGTAATACTAGTTAATTTCATTATTTTTTTCTCTGTTTTAAAGTGTTGTAAATAAGAAATTCGTAATGCTGCTAGTATTTCTTTTAAATTTTTAAATTACTCGTTATCGACCCAATATAAAATCACTTTGATCGTTGACTAAGAAATGATAAACAAATGCAGCTTTCTTTTTGTCGAAAGTAATTTGAGTTGCGCGACTTCTCTGGTGACGATCGTCTCTGCTTCTAGGCGGATCTCTTAAAAATATTGATCCAAACAGCGTCGCTGTACACACAAATAAAATGTTTTAAAAGTATTTTTGTCAATGCTTATATGTATGGCATTAGAATAAGAAATTAAGAGCAAGACAGAAATGGATGTAATATAAGAACAACTTTACCGAGTGTTTTAGCATCGAGTTCGTTATCCTGTGTATGACTTAATAATTCTTGCAAAAATGAACTGATATAGAGAAAGATAGTTCTTCTAATCTCGGGTAGCTGCATTACAATCTATAAATGAACAAAATAATATTTGACAATAATAATTTGAATTAGACCGTATGAATAACACAAATAAATTCGAGAGCGCCTTCTACGATCACGACTGGATTTTGGTGTGTAATAAATTCTATATGAATTTTTAAATCCATTATTCAATCATTTAAACTGCATGTCGAATCAATTTGGACTTGCAACGCAATCATTACTTGAAGTT
>NW_012082947.1:12822-15057 GCF_000956235.1 Wasmannia auropunctata
TGAAGCAAAAACTTGGCCATTATATAAAATTTTTTCTTTTTTTAAAATGATTAGTATCTCGATAACTATTGCGAAGATTGCAAAATGGTAGAGGACTTTTTTGTTCAGTTTGGTCCACACTACCTGACCACAAACGCTGTACCATTGAGTACGAGACACCCGTATAAGTGTAAAGAACAAAATCACAAGTATAATCTAATTAAATCTCATTATCATGTTTCGTTGTTTAATCTTTTTTTTATACTAGCAACAGTTTTTAGTAGTAGTTGTTATCAAAGATAAAAATATGAATAGAAAACTTATGTTTTACAAGTTTCATCTTAGCTCGGGAAAAAAGGTGATCATAGGTGATCTATTTTATAGTGATGAACCAAAAAGAGATTAAATAACGAAACATGATATTAAAGTTTAATTAGATTATACATGTGATTTTGTTCTTTACCTTACCCAGCCAGATATGTTTGATCGATTGATATCGAATCGACGTCGATTGACATTGATTTCACGTCGATTCAACGTCGATCAATATTGATTCGACATTGATTCAACGTCGATCGACCAATCATTTCTGGCTGGATATGTATTAGCCTTGTATTAATTCTGTGTATTATTTAATATGTGTTAAGTTTTAATAAGTAAAAGGCGACATGATTTTCGAAGATTACAACTATTTTTTTTATATCATTTTGTATATAAAAGTATGAAAATACAATTACTAAAAAATGAATAATTGACAAGATATTTTGCATTTTATATCAAAATATGCCAGAATAAAGTATAAAATATATCGGAAACTATAAATTGTTTAATAACGGTATTTTAATACTTTTATATATAATAGAATCATATTATGTAAAAGAATACAACTCTTAAGAATACTACTTAAAAAAAATGATCTAGTTGAAAAAAATCAATTTTTTAAGAAATTGATTTTGCTATTGGTATCTTCCTACAAACTATACACTTTTGTTTGAAACATTAAATGTTGAAACATTTTCCAGTTTCAACATTTAATGTATTAATTACAAAATATTTGAAGCAGGTAATTAAAATAAGGTACATTATATTACTTTTTTGGGTTTGACGCAAATGACGTACCTCCATTCTTCTTCTCTGGGAGTTTCATGAAATAAAAATGCTTCTTTGCTCAAATCTAATTCCTGAAATCCGATAGCATATATATCAGGTGGCATTTCGTCTGTACTTAACCAATGATTTAATTTAATGCCATTTGGAGGTTGTCCATTTACATTCCATGTGCAAGTAAGTATACTGTAATTAATAATAATGTTACATGTAAATAATCATAATATGCACAAAAATATATTTTTTAATTAAATTAAAAAGAAAAGACTTGTATGTTCATAACAATGTGAGACAACGAACCGAAATGTTTTACTATATGTATAATCATCTTCTTTGCAGGCCATCTGATATCGTACCACTGATTCTCTTGCAGCTACTGGGGATCTACCCGAGGCAATGCTCTGTCTTGGTATTGCTAAATCGTGATTTTCAAGATTGAGCAACTATAAAAAATAAATTTTTATTAAAACAGGTTCTATCAGTCCTATTTTATATTTTTATACATTAATATAACACATTAGAAAAAAAAACACCATAACGAGATTAGTCATTTTCCATAGTTTTTTGGACGTTGAATTCGAGTCCGTTGTAGAATTGCTCTATCATGTCGCAATTTTGAAAAATTTGTCACTAAAGTTGCAAAAATGGGCTATTTTTACGTACTTTGTCATAATATAATTTTGAATGCGACGTGCTAGAGAAATGTTCTTGATCAATTAAAATAAAGTAGAGGAATTTTTTGTGTCCGTTATGATTAACAAGTTATTTATTATTAAACATGGAATCTACTGCAAAAAAAAGTTGTGAATTAAATCATTGATAATTTACCAAACAGCTTCCAATTTTTTTTATTTCAACTTAAGGCGATGCTGGAAGGTCGGCCAAATTTGTACGAGTTCGATGAAGCAGTCTGCTCAATTCATGACAATATTTGGTTAATATGAAAATTCTACAGTTTATATGTGCAAATGAAGTTATGCCACCCTGCGGACAACACAAAAAGAAAATTGAATTGTTAAAACTAGGATAAAAGCCTAGAAAAAGTTATTCACTTTTAAAGATTTCATGTAGATGTGCAAATCTGCATGAAATCTTTAAAAATGAATAACTTTTTTTATATGCTTTTATCCTAGTTCTAACAATTCAGTG
>NW_012082948.1:0-2128 GCF_000956235.1 Wasmannia auropunctata
ACGTGTGCTCTTCCGATCTATTTTCAAGGACATATATCTTTTTTATTAGGCATCCAAGCCTAATTTTATGAACTTAACATTGTTTGCACATATAATTGTAGTTCCAGCTGGTATCATTTTGTACCAACTGCCAAATTTTTGTACGAAGCAAACATTGGCACATGTTGACAGCTCTAGACGCTCATGCTATGTTGGACTAAGAAAAAGATTACCGAGATCTAAATTTCTTTAATTTTTTTATTTTCAACATAATCTCTACCAGCTGGAACTACATTAATGCCTATACTTTAATCGTGGAGAAGAATTTTTAAATCTGTCGTCTTTAATTGTGTTTATTTTGTCATGGAAAATAATCACGTTCGGTTGATAAAACGACTTTAGGATCGCCTTAATTTAAATAAAAACTATTCGTTCTATTGAATCAATATTTTCGTGATTTTTGTGATGATTGAAAATAATACAAGTGACTCCAGTAAAGAAAGTGAAAAAAAAAACAGATACCTGCAATTTTCCTGCAGTTGAATAAGGAGATACAACTCAGAATCTGTTGTCGAGTCGCATCTGTTGGTGCTTTTCTTTAAACTTGCGTGAATATGCAAAAGTGCATAGTGCAGGTGCATAGTAAAGACACGATAGCCAAAAATTATAACTATATCAAAATATTCTCCTAAATTTTGTGTCAACGATAGAGATATTCCAACCTGTTGTCCAATAAAATTCTTTTATAGACATCGATAGCCTCTTGATAGTGAGCTTGCAAGTAGTGAATAGATGCTAGACTGAGCTGATCCTCGATAATGTCCTGCAGCATTTGATGATATTCCATTAACTTGGATTCATTGCCCATCTTGTGGGCCAAATGAAACAGCAGCCTGGTTCGCAGCTTGCTATCCGCTGCCTCTTCCAGGATCTTTTGCGACTCGGGGTACATGCCCAGATAAAAGTAGCAGCATGCCAGATTTGTCGGAACGTCTGGTGACACGTAATCCTTCTTTCTCAAGTTCTCGTAGATCATGGCCGCACGCTTGTAGTCACCCAAGTGAAACGCGCAGTATCCCATCCACAAATCTGTCTCCAGGTTACCGCCAGTGCTGCTATTAAATTCCAGTAGCGTCAGGGCACCAGTATAGTCCCGTTTCTCCAAGAACTCCTCCAGCTTCGGGATTTGTTTACGCGAAGTCAACGTGCGAACGCCTTCTGATGAGACCGGCTTGGCCCTCGACAAAATCTAACGCGAAATAATAAAACATCATGTCAATATCATGTTTCTCATAACACATCAATATTTTCCTATATCTTACAATATTCAGAATGGAATTATCGAAGTAGAAGAACTGAAAGAAATATTTACCATTTTTTGTTCTTGTTTGGTGCGGTCGTATTGATTATTTTACGCCGCGTTGGCAAGCAATAATCAGACCATAACAAATAGCAAGTGCTTCTTTTTTTTGTGGCGATGCTCTCACGCAAGAATAGCCGGTCAAAATCTTGTGTGTTGAAGCTTTCAAGTGTGAAGAGCGAAACTAATAGGACTGAATGGGACTGAAGAGCATGGTGGAAGGATAACATATTAACATGGTGCTCAATTGGCAAGCGTCTCTTTCTAAAAATCTGCGCTCTCCGTCGTTTAGATACTTTAGATGTCGATAGGATGAAAATGCTACCAACTGCGAAAAGCGAAACATGTGGCGTTGAGATGTTGGTATGAAATCTATAGTATACATAACACGCGAACTGTAGATTTTCATACTAAAGGCACATAACCAGTAGGTCCACTTCGTAGTAGGTGTCGGCACCTTTGATCTCCTTTTCCGGATCACGTGAGCATCCATTATGTTAAATCCAGAACCGAATTGAGAAAAGTGCCTCACAAGTAGTAAGACAAATAAGTAATAATATGGATTCGATACAGTAAAAGTATGTATGTACAGTTCGTGCCATTAATGCCTGGGGTCCGATTTTAGGGTCCACGTTTCGTTCTTAATTATTTTTACGTCCATGACTGAGCTGCGTCAGTAAAGTGCATCAGTGGCTGCGTTCCGCAAAGCGCATCATGCGCATGATATATCATGGTATCCTTGTTGTTCATCAAATGTTAAACAAAGATAAAAAGATAAATCTTGCGCAT
>NW_012082949.1:0-1110 GCF_000956235.1 Wasmannia auropunctata
AAACGGACTGAATATATATTAATGAATAAAATATTTTATTAAAATTAGTAACATATAAAGTAATTTCGACTAAACTCGAATTAAATTAATCGATGATTAATCCAACTGATAGAATCCTCTGGCTATAATTTCATTATTGTCTCTTTAATTTTAATTTTTTTCTTGCACATTAGATATAAAAAAGGAATTGATATAATATCAGATAAATAAAAGATTGATATAATATCGCAGAAATTGATAGAACTGCAGATGTATTAACTGCAGATTAATTAAAATCATAGTCAACAGCCAAAAGCAAGAGTTTAAATTACAATTGTGCATAATTTCTGCGCGTTTATTTCTCGCTGAAAACAAGACGTTTCATTCATGCCGATAATCGCCTTCCCGCGTTGCCACGAACGAACGCAAAGGTACCCCTTCCTTCCGCGTCAGTGAGATTCGAATCGGCTAAATTGAGCGCTAATACGTCGCAAATATGAAAAATATATACATGATCAAAAAATAGAAGACCACGTGATTTAAAAGGCTCTTTGATAGTTTGATGAGCGAGCTATTTCGGGACTCGTGACGCGGACGGTGCACGCTGGCTCGTTCTCGCCAGTCGTCGAACGTGAGATCGCGCGAGCGAGATAGCTTATCGTCGAGCATTATTTTTTTTTCCGCTCGCGATTATCAATTGACGCGAGCGAAGGAGGAGCGAGAGCGAAAGCGCTCGCGCGCGCGACGGCGGAGGGGTGTGCGAGAAAGCGCGCGCCCATCGTCGATTAACGTGGGAGACGCGAGCCTCGTCGCGGCTCCCGACAAACGGCCGCGATTAACGTGATTTAACGAATTGAAGATGGAATATATCGTGACCATCGTAACGGCGACGCGACAGCCCCTGTGACCGTTCGTGGCTCGTGGCACGTATCTACGCGCGTCGTCGTCGTCGTTGCAAGTCCGAGTCGGAAACTCGGAAATGAGATTCAATGACAGGGAGCTCGCGGAGGCGAGTTCCGGACCCGCGGACCTGGAGGGACGTCTAAATCACAAACGGGCCCATAAGTCAGGTTGGTTTAGTGCGACGCGAATATTAAGTGGGTTTTACGTAACGCGACGCGTCTTAACCTG
>NW_012082950.1:0-1897 GCF_000956235.1 Wasmannia auropunctata
AAAAAAAAAGTTAATTCTCTTTAAGGAAACATCAAGTCTAAAAATAGCAAAGAATTTATTACGTAAAAGAGATCTGTATATATGCTATAGAGTCAATCGTTTATGAATCAGAATTTAATCATTCTACTACATCTTGCATTATAATGTACCCGTGCAAAGTTACAGTCTAGTTATGTATACATATATATTTCTCCTTCGACGTAAACCCGATATTCGAATTTAATTACTGCCACAGTGCAGAAATGCAGAGGATGGTTCAGGAAAATGTTTAGTTGGAATAAAGACTTTATTGTAACATCGTTATGGATTTTAATGTACACAATTATCGTTAAACCGACGGCTAGGTAATTAATTATTGTAGTGCTTATCTCGGCAGTGTCGTAGATAGGACTATCTACTATACCGTATTCTTTGGTACCGAATGTATTGCAATGTGATGCCTGATGTTGTCGTTACTTTTGCTAGATGATGTATAAGAACGAAGTGTTGTACGTATCACGGCTTCGTGTGTGGACAGCTGCGTTATATTTTAAGCCAATTCATCGAATATTTTGTATTATACGGTCGCAATTGGCGCAACCACTCTCCGTTGCATTTTGGTTGCATTCAATATCTTTTAATTCTCTTCAACACATTTTAATTGTTCAACATTTTTTTACTTCTTTTTCCTTTTTATGAAAGAATATTCTTACGGGTAATACTTATTCGTTAATAACGAGCGGGAGGGGGGTTGCTGAAGCAAGCCGCCTCCTCGTACGCCGTATCGCTAAAACGAACGTCTGATTGTCCTCGTATCGAAGCAACGCACACGACTCGTCTCGCGCGTGAAGAAACAAGCGGAAAAAGCAAAAATGCACAGTACGCACAGTAAATGGTCAAAAAGCTTTATTGAACCTCTTTATTGAAACCTCTGGTGGTGGTGTGATTTCTGGACGCTCCGCACGTAGGAACTATCATTACAAACTCGAGATAACGCTACGCGAATCAAAGTGTCGGACTGGATTCGTGTCGGGGGGGAGGGGGGGAGGGGGATTCGCTGCGCGGAAGAGGAAAAAAAAGAAGAGGACAGTAAATGCACGAAGTTCTCTCTCACAGACCTTGTCAGTTCAATAAAACCTTTCCTCGCGAATTAAACGATAGTCTCGTCGAAAAGTTGCTTTCCTCTTTCTCGCGATCGCACGTATAATGCATGTAGGGGGAGGGTAACTTACAAATGTAACTTATTCTCGCGAAGGTACATCGTACAAAAAACTTCACAATATACGCCTATATCTTACGAACATATATTTACACGGGTAGTCAGTCAAATAAATAGTTTTAGTCTTTGCATCTAAAACGGCACCTATAATAGTCGAAGCAAGCCTCTGACCTTACGCGAAGGATAAAATAGACGAGAAAATAGAGGATGCGTGATAACTGCGCGCGACCGAGGCGGAATACAATTTTTTTCTTTTTTAGCGGCTCCCTCGCCTGCCTTTTTGCCGACGACGGTGGTATCATCTTAATTCGCAGTGTTATGTTAACTAGCATGCGCTAACACCTAGATTCTTCTAACTAATGGCATTTCCATTTTGACTCCCACGGGACCTCGAAGGTACAATCTTGCAACTTGATCTCTCATAAATATTTAATCTTTGGAAAGAAAAGGGATCTTTCTCCCTCCTATTAACGGAGCTACACGTCGGATATGACTGCGATTTCCGATGGCTTTTTAAAAAACTTAACGGCGCGTTTTCTTTTTGTCAGTACGATTTATGTACGAGGGTGTTTCAAAAAGTAACAGCAAATGAAATATTTTGGTACATAATTCAAATTTAGAGATAGTGCATGATTCAAATTTAGAGATAGTGTCATGATTCAAATTTAGAGATAGTGCATGAGATCGGAAGAGCACACG
>NW_012082951.1:0-469 GCF_000956235.1 Wasmannia auropunctata
TTTCTTCGAAAAAAGTGCATGTATCAAGGAGGCGAAGAATTGGAGGACTACCGCGTTCTAAATATGGACCGAACGTGTCGACAGTGTAGAGAAATCACGTGCAAGTGTTTCGTGGAAGAGTGCGACGCGATATAGACAAAATCATGGAACGTCTCGAGCGAGTGGAAAACGAACTGCTGGAGCAGAGTCGCCAGATCGCCACACTGGCGGAATGTTTCGCGTGGTTGCGACGATGCGACGAGTGCATCCAGCGGCTCGAAGAACTCTGTCGCGCCAAGCGTCCTCGGCTCGCCGCCGGAAGTAGACAGTCCGCAGTGGCGAGGATCGCGCGATTCGCTGGTGAAAGGGTGCGAGTGGAGAGACGATTCGTGCACGTGGGCGCCGGACACAGTGCGAGACTCGTTTGGCGAGAGATCGATACCGCGTCCCACAATCGCGTTCTGACCGGTGCGGTAATTAACAAGGATTA
>NW_012082952.1:0-312 GCF_000956235.1 Wasmannia auropunctata
TTGTAATTTACTTTTCATTACTTACAGAAACATTACAACATATTATCAATATTTATATAAAACACACAAAACACACATACTTTCATGCAACACGTGTATGATGCACAGATTCCTTATATAAATAATTATAATAATAATCACAATTTGTTAAACATGTGTACGTATACGTGCGCCTAAATTTATTAACGTTTGCATCATACACGCGAATGAGAATCTTAGCAGCTTAAATAGCTGGGCCCCTTCACCACGGCAAGGTGATTCTCTTGAAGGGGAAAAATGGGAAACAGCAAAATTTTTAACGTAGAACGCATA
>NW_012082953.1:0-517 GCF_000956235.1 Wasmannia auropunctata
TCACAAGGATCAAATAAAAATTCGAATCTTTTCAAAGAAGGGCGGCGAGTGAAGGATTTGCTTGTGGAATTGAATCTGGAAATATTACGGAAGGAAAAACTCAATACGACTTGTACATTGAATGATGTGTATAATATAATCGTTGGCAAACAATTGTATGTGAAATTGATGGTGAATATGATAAGGAAGAATATGTTTACTGAGTGGGTGAACGATTATAAGAGGAGGATGAAGAATTATGGAACGAATCTTGTTGCGTCGCGAGAAGAGACTATGATAAGCCGTGCTGAATCGCGTGAATTAATATTCTGGTGTGTCGGAAGAAGATGACGACGACGCTATGACGGCTGCGGTATGTGTTAGCGATAAATTGCAATCTGTTGGACATGGCGATCCTGTTGCCTCATCGTCTGCGCCGCCTGCTAAGCGAGGCGCTGTGAGTCTTGACGCGGAATCCGTTGACAAAACGAGAGCAAGTCGTGTGGAGATTTCGATTCCTGTTTGATGTGCCGATCGA
>NW_012082954.1:0-509 GCF_000956235.1 Wasmannia auropunctata
ATTTTGTATTGTAAGTACATACATGTCACTCGGGTTGTAAATTAATCATTTTATGAGAGTATAATTTGACGCCAATTACTGACAACAAATATTTTATACAAACAATATACACATCACTTAGATTGAATAACATAATTTTTATTTAACTTGCCGCCATTTACTGATATCAAATCTCATATTTAACTTGACGCCATTTACTGATATCAAATCTTTTATACAAGTAATAGTAATTGAATAATAAGACATTGTACATAATTTTTATCAGGAGACACGGTAGTGGCTTGGTGTCAAGTGTTTAACAAGCCATGCCGGGTCTCTTAACGCGAGCCGTCGCGTTGCGAGCACCCGAGATTTTGAGATCTTAATAACGGTCCAACCGATTAAGTTCCAAATAGGCTTAATCGACAGCTTGAGTTCGGTTTGTGTAATGAAAGTGTTTTTATTTTCTTTCTACATATCCTACGAGCGGATATATTGCAACGCAAAGTCCGAAATGTGGGAATTTATTA
>NW_012082955.1:0-449 GCF_000956235.1 Wasmannia auropunctata
CTAAAAGATTATTTTTAATAAAATTTTAAAGTAGTAGAATGTATAATGTGCTTTACTCATCTCTATATCTTTATGTATCTTATAGGATTAATATCGTATGATAATCATGATAATTTGCGACATCATTTTCATATTTTTTACAAAATATATCTCAATATTTGAATTGCAAATTAATATCCATATTATTTATCAAATATCTTACCTCCATATGTCTTTTAATATTGTATGATTCTTTTATATTCGCTTTTGTATCCTCCAGAAAACTCTTCCCATTGAGAAATATAGACATCCATTTATTCACGGCATAGAGATCTTCTTGAATGTCAAGAGCCATACGTATCAAATCGTATCCTTCATAAGTTAACTTTTGCGCTTCTACGTCACTGGCCATTAAAGACATCTTATAAATGGTTCTACTTAAACGACCACAAGATTTCAACATCATTATA
>NW_012082956.1:0-333 GCF_000956235.1 Wasmannia auropunctata
TCTGATTTCCTGCTCTGATGTTCGTAACAGTATAAATCCTCATCAAATCTGTTGTGGTCCCGTAAAAACGTTTCGTTGCCAATTTCGCGTTCGCGTAGAAGTATTGCCAGCGTTGGCATGCACTCTGTTAAACGTAGTCGATGCATGATGGACTGACACTAAAACTCAAAATGCAGTCAGAGATGTTCATACCCGAGAAAGATAAAAATCAAATGCGCTAGCATTCAAACACATGTTATAACTACTTCTACATCCCAATGTGCAAGCATCTAGGTACATGTTATACTTACCACTACATCTCCATGTCGCGATAATGTTGTGAGGACGAAGCAT
>NW_012082957.1:0-340 GCF_000956235.1 Wasmannia auropunctata
TTCTCACCCGAGATAAAAACTGCAACAATTCGCGATGAGGACACAGTTTTGATAGATTACTCGTCATGGTTGTACCTACGTTTGTAGATCTGCAAGGATTCACCGTTGGAAAGAGATTTATCGTAAAAGAAGTGGCTGTCCTGAGAAGAGGTACAGTTCTTTCGCATTACATTTTTGCGAGTCCTATGCCATGGAATTCTTTAACAAAATTCGACAAGTCTGGCGCTTCCTGGTTGATTGCTTATCACCATGGATTGAGATGGGAAGAAGGGATGATTCCGTACAGCATGGCGAAACACCTAATTGCAACAGACTGAGTCGACAAGGCACACAGGGGATA
>NW_012082958.1:0-502 GCF_000956235.1 Wasmannia auropunctata
ACAATTTAATTGAAAGATACCATCGAACATTAAATCATAAATTTGGAAAAAATCAGGATCCATGGATATTCATAAGCAAGTATAACTTTGTACTAATTCAGCAAAGAAATAACTATTTTTTAATGTAATTTTTAAATAGTGCAAAATAATTATAAATGATGTAAATATTCAATATTTGCCTTTTTTATTTCTAGAAAAGTTAGGAGATTTGCAAGGAACGGCTCGTCGAGATTTGGAAACCTTAAAAACAGGAAAGCCTTTAACACGATTGCGTTATGATTGGATAATAAAAAATCATGCCCTCGTGAATGTTTGGGACAAATTGGACGATGGTCTTCCTATAGAAGAGTTCTTAACACTCACAAGTGCACTATTGTCCAAAACTTACCAGAGATACCAAAGAATGGCAAGCAATTAAAATACAATAATTGTAAAGTTAAAAATATACGTATCTTAATATTGTTTCTGTGTTAATATGTCACTTCTATATATATGTTAAAAC
>NW_012082959.1:0-433 GCF_000956235.1 Wasmannia auropunctata
TGAATATTGCCCGTCATGGGTCGCATCGCGCTAATCTAGAAGAGCCAAGTTTTTCTGTTCTTAGTTCTTAGAGAATTATGATCTCGAATTCTGCATCAAGGGTGCAAATTTTAATATAAATTATTTAGGCCAGATATATTGTCGAATACTAATAATATCCGGCTATCCGGCCGGATACTAATGATATCCGGCTATCCGGCCGGATACTAAAAAACGGCCGGATAGGCCGGATACCGGATTCTTATCGGATATCCGGCACATCCCTAATTAATAGATAATTAATAGTCGTGTATTAATAAATTGCCGTGTGTTTCTTCGTGCGATGTTTCAGTGGATAGATAATTAATCGACAGTGATTGTAAAGTATGTAACGGATAGATGCATTAGTTGATTTTTCGTGATTTCCAGTGAATTGTTCGTATGTGAATCGAGT
>NW_012082960.1:0-1180 GCF_000956235.1 Wasmannia auropunctata
TTAATTCGGGTACGGTGTTTATAAATTTTACACGGTTCCGAAAAGGCCACGTACGCTCCGGCGACGAGTGTCGGTGATAATATCGATCGCTTGACATACGCAGATATCGACTTAATATATACGGACTTACAATACGGCGCTCGCTCGCATGGTGGCTTGTTTTCGCTGTCCGGCTGGTCGGCTGGTCGGCTGGTCCTTATCGGCGCTCGGCTCGGCTCAGGTTACGGCAGCGGCGGTGGCCTTATATTCTGCGATGCGGCGTCAGTGTTGTCGGTGGTCAGGTCCGTGGCACCTCTAAAGCTGCTACGGCGTTGTCCACTCGTGAAATTGGCCGTAGATGTTCCGGATCTCTCCTCCAGTGTATTTTTGACGCGGGAGTTCGTGCAATTCTTTGCGCGTCTTAATTCCGTCCGTTTTTCTTTCGCCTTTTGCAATACCGGCTTCTAACTACGGCTTGCTTTCAATCGGCGTATACGGCGGATCAGCGGCAATATATGTCACGCTGATTATGCTTTGTTTATGGTCGTGCCACTAGACAGGTTTTTTAGTATCTGTTTCAAACTTACAGATTTTGTTGCTTGTCGGCTTCGTGAATCTCTTCCCGGGATCGCTCCTGCAATCCCACTTCTGACACCAATGTTACACCGTGGCTGGGGTGTAACGTGGGAAGGACTCGGTTTTGGTGGTTGTAGAATTGATGCACAGTATCTTGTTTAATACAAACACTATATTTACTTACAGATTGAATAACTGCGCGTGCCGACAGCGTAACGCTATGCGTTAATGATCAAAGTTGAACTCCGCAGTGGTCCCGCTGGACGACGGGTTTTATCCCGTCTCAAGTGGGCCACTGCACTGCTCAGCAGTTGCAATTGTTGCTTAATTGCAACTGCCGCAGTTTTTGGAGGACGCGTGCATTGAGGGCGCCGAAGTCCTGCGTCGGCGTCTTCAATAATTATGGGTCATCGTTGCAATATTAGATTGCAACAGTGACCTGCTTATTACTAAGTGTGACGTTGTAAGTAAGGCAAGGCGAGACTTACAACATCCCTCCCCGTTTGGGAAAGAAAACGAGGGTGTCGAGTTTTCGTAGTTTACAAAGTTTATACTTATCAATAGCGCGCGCTGCCAGAGCGTTTTAAGATGGACTTGGGCGTCCAGAGGTCCTCCTGTCTAAATT
>NW_012082961.1:0-516 GCF_000956235.1 Wasmannia auropunctata
TCGTCTCACCGAAAACTCCTCTTAACGGGAACGGTAGCTCGCTTCGGCTGCTGCTGGGCTCGCCACGAATATCTCTCACAAGCTTAAGGTCTCGTATTATGTCCTGCGTCCTTCCACGACTCTAACCACAGCACAAGTGCCGAGGGCTGCTGCTTCCGTAACCTCGCCGGGCCGGTGGGCCCACGTGGTACATCCTTACGCGCCCCTAATTGGCGGGCGGGCGAGCTCGCGATTGCCACGAATCGCGTGAGGTGCGTAGCGCCGCGGGTCCTATGTCCCCCGCGCGCGGTATTCAAATTATCGGCGGTGTTCTTCATGTCGGCGGATCCTCCAGGTGCGCTCCCATGCTGGCACGCTCAGGTGGCCATCCTCCGGGACAACTCTCGTGAGGGGCCGTTCCTGGCGGCAGATCTCCTCCTTGGGGCGCCCTGTCGCGTTTCCGACTTCGGGGTCTCTCGCCCGATCTGGGGACGTAATAACTTCGTATAGCATACAACTGAGTCGACAAGGCACACA
>NW_012082962.1:0-429 GCF_000956235.1 Wasmannia auropunctata
TCCGGAGATAGACGGATTCTAATCCTAGAGCTCCGAGAGAAACGAGCGGGGAAATTTTTGTGTACGTACATGAGTACGTTCACTCCCTACGGGACTAGTTCCCCATTCAGTGAAAACAATGAGGGTTTGTCGCCAACATGAAACTAGGACCAGCGGGGGTGAGGCACGTGTGCGGTAACGAGTGGGGATGGCATGACAGACGGTAGCGACATCTTGTGGCATACTACCTCATTGGAAGTAGCGACATCTTGTGGCATGCTACCTCCCGTCTTACCTCCCTTCCTTTCACCCGCACACGTCGCACCCCCGATGGCCCTCGTTCATTGATCGACAAACCCCCCCATCTATCTACTCGGGTACTAATATAAAGTGAGTATTCGTAATATCATACGAACACTCACTTTANATTAGTACTTGCATCANACGGCA
>NW_012082963.1:0-347 GCF_000956235.1 Wasmannia auropunctata
AACCGATAAAAACCCTGCTGATCTGCTGACCAAGTCATTATTAAAGATCAAAGCAACTAGATGCAAGGAAATACTAAAAATTAATTAATTAAACATAAAGTTTGTTTTGTTTCATTTTTTTCATTGCTTTGTATGTGTGTTGATAGGGGGGATGTTAGAAAGATAATTTATAGTAATCACCACACTTCTAGGGAATATTAAGTTTATCTATACAGGGTGATTCAGAACAACCCCTCGTCCTTGAAAAGACAAGTATTCTTGACTCAATTCTAAGACGATTTTTCCTTTACAAAAATTTTGTCCGAAGCTTAGTTTTCAAACTGAGTCGACAAGGCACACAGGGGATA
>NW_012082964.1:0-575 GCF_000956235.1 Wasmannia auropunctata
TATAAATCTCTTTCCAACGGTGAATCCTTGCAGATTTACAAACGTAGGTACAACCATGACGAGTAATCTATCAAAACTGTGTCCTCATCACGAATTGTTGCAGTTTTTATCTCGGGTGAGAATATTTGCAGACGTGACCATTTATGTGATTTTGCGCACAACGTTGGATAATGGGCAATATTCAATCACGCGATCGTGTAAGATGAGACAATAAGCTGTAGTATTCTCCGGCACATTTTTTTTACAGTCAAATTCTATTCGCACATCCACGGTAGCGCTCTTGACGGACTCGTTTTGTCGCGTGCAGTCAATGACTACGAAAGGTCCATTCTCCAAAAATGAACCTACAGTTAACAGCGTTTCATCATGTTTGTGCATCCGTAATAAGTTTTACGAAAACGAGCATACATATCAAACAGGATGGCGTATCTGTTTTTATCAAAGTCTAGATTTAAGTCGTCGTACGGATAAAATTCTGAATTTAAATAAAGTTTCACATTGGTTAATTTACATTCATCAAATAAAGAAGCATCTTTAGACATGACGTTCTATCGACCAGTCTGCATGGCAAAGAA
>NW_012082965.1:0-532 GCF_000956235.1 Wasmannia auropunctata
GACAGAAGAGCGGTTCGACGGGTGGTTCGACAGGAACAGGGGTATCAGATCGATAGCTGTCAACAGAACAGCAATATCGGTTCAACAGGTGGTTCGATGACGGTTTCATACTATGTATCTTCATGACATTACCGCGACATTGAGAATACTGACATGTTCATTTTCATTTTCGACGCGTATAAAATATCTAACTGATGTGAGTGATGCTGCTCGCAAACGAAAGAATGTGATTTCTTTGTAGTTAAGATTTATAGACAGAAGAGCGGTATCGGTATGACAGGCAGTTCGACAGAACAGTGGTATCGGTTCGACAGGCAGTTTGACAGAACAGTGGTATCGGTTCGACAGGCAATGTGACAGAACAGGGGTATCGGTTTGACAGGCAGTTTGACAGAACAGGGGTATCCATTCGATAGGCGGTTCGATAGCGATTTCATACTGTGTGCCATCACGGTATTTCTGCAACATTGAGATGCGATGTGTGTGTGAGAATGCTGACACGTCCATTTTTATCTTTGACGCGTATAAAATA
>NW_012082966.1:0-317 GCF_000956235.1 Wasmannia auropunctata
GTCATTATAAATATATAATATATACTTTGTGGGAGACACTAGGAGACTGCATCTCCTTATTATATGATATATTGTGTTTGTTTTCTTTTTCTTCACTTTATTTTCTTACTCATTCTTTAGTGGTATTCAAACTTTCGCGGTAACTAGCGCGACATGTTACTGCGTAGGAGTGGCGCAAGGGTGGCAATACGTTAATGTGCAACTTCAATTTGTGACAACTTCATACTTGTGATTGGCGCAACATCGAAATGTCGCGTAAGTATTACACAACTTTTAAGCATATATTTTATAAGAAATGTTTAATTTTTCGTACTTTA
>NW_012082967.1:0-343 GCF_000956235.1 Wasmannia auropunctata
CGTCGCCTCTGCCGCCCCCGCTGATGCGACGCCGCTCGGCCGCGCTCCGAGGGAGCCGCGCGTTATCCTGGAACGTGTCGATTTGACAACGCCCTCGCCAGCGAGTCGACACGTTCCAGCGGCAACCACGCCTAGGCCGCCGCCGCCGCCGCCGCCGCCGCCGCCGCAAATGAGGCAGGAACACGTCGTCGTTTTGCCATCTGTCGACTTGACGACGCCCTCGCCAAGTCGGCAGATGTCGAGACGCGTCGCCTCTGCCGCCCCCACTGATGCGACGCCGCTCGGCTGCGCTCCGAGGGAGCCGCGCGTTATCCTGGAACGTGTCGATTTGACGACGCTCTCG
>NW_012082968.1:0-322 GCF_000956235.1 Wasmannia auropunctata
CATGAGAACTTTATAATTCAAATCTATCGACAAATAAACATTTTTCTCTTAAATTTTCTAAAAAAAGTAATTGCAGCTTGTTTGAAATTAATATGAAATTGATATGAAAATTGTGAAAATGCTTAAATGACAGAGCAGAACGATGAGTTAAGCTTATGCAGGACTTTAATTAAATTTTGTCGAGAAATGAGGAAAAAACAATTCATTTTTCATATTGTAACCCATAAAGAACTCAGTATCCAAATGTCCAAAATCTACTCTTATTAAGGATTTATAAAATTACAATAGATTTAAATATTACAATGGATTGTAAAATATATAG
>NW_012082969.1:0-504 GCF_000956235.1 Wasmannia auropunctata
CGGAGGCTAGGTCAAGCGTCGAGAAATATTTCGCGCTTCCCAGCTGGTCTAGTATATCCGTGATGTTGGGTAGAGGGAACGAATCTCCGATGGTTAGGTCATTCAGTTTACGGAAATCCACAACTATCCGTGATTTTGATTATGCCAGATGTGTCAGTCTTTTTAGGAACCACCAGAATCGGTGCGTTCCAGGAGCTGGTGCTAGGGCGTATTATCCTTTCCGCCAACATTTTCTCTATCTGCCGATTCACTTCCGCCCGATGTTTTTCCGGTAAACGGTAAGGTCGGACATTGACTGGCGCGCTGTCTACGCGGGTAGCTATTTCGTGCTGTACCGCGGTAGTACAGCTTAATGTATCATTGTCCAAATGGAATACATCATTGTAATCTTCGCATATCGTTATCAACGTTTTCCTTTCCTCCTCGTTGAGGTGCGTTCGGTCCTTGCTCCTCGTGTTCTATCCGTAATTGCTTGCGTAAGCGTTCTGCGCGCGACACCGGGAA
>NW_012082970.1:0-399 GCF_000956235.1 Wasmannia auropunctata
TCTCCTTCCTTTACGCGGTGTCTTTGCTTTGCGAACCATGATGTCGATATACTTAAAATCAAATCAATTCAAATCAAATATCTACAATGTAGTGGAACAGTTAAAGTTCAACACTAAATTTTCTTTTAAAATCACAAAACTTCTTAAATTTAACAACTCTACGTTAACGGTATGTACACTACGCAAAAAAATTAGGGGAGCACTTTAAAAACTGCAAATTTTGTCGATTTTCAGAAACCAATATCTCGGCTTCCAGGAATCGCAGGACATTGTTCCTTAGCGCGTTTTGAAGGGTAAGGCCTCTACTTTAAAATAGCCTAAGTGAGATTTTTCGTCCCAATAAACTGTTTTTTTTCACAAAAACCAAAAGCAGAGAGTGTTTGAGTCTTAAAAATGTTA
>NW_012082971.1:0-636 GCF_000956235.1 Wasmannia auropunctata
AGTATTAAGGCTGCGTTCTGCAAAGCACATCATGTGCATGATGTATCATGGTATCCTTGTTGTTCACCAAATGTTAAACAAGGATAAAAAGATTAATCTTGTGCTTGATGCACTTTGCCGAACGCAGCCTACACTGATATTCGGTTATGTTTGCCACGCTTTGTGTGCCATCCTCGATCGAGAGACTTGCTCCCCCTGCTCTTTTGCAGGGTGTAAAAGTCTCTCGATCGAGAGCACTCGAAACGTTTCTGAACGAGTCACTTAAGCCGGTATCAGACTACGCATTGGAGATTGAGATTAAGATTGAGATTAAGATTGAGATCGAAGCTCAGCCAATGAGAACACAGCAGACTGAGATTGAGATTGGAGTTTGGAAATTAGAATTCCGTCTATTTTTTCAATCTTCAATCTCAATCTTAGCCAATGGCTTGACGACTTTTTGGTCACGTGATGACTACTGACATTTTTACCGAGAATGATAAAGCAGGTAGAGGTTAAGTTCGTACAAAAATAAACGTGCAATTAAATTTAATGCACAGGTAAGTATTGTTATGAACAAAATTTAGTAAATTATCTTAATAATATATGCAAATATGTATATAAACCAAGCTGCTTTGTTTGCTGAACGCAGCAATA
>NW_012082972.1:0-307 GCF_000956235.1 Wasmannia auropunctata
TGCTCAAAAAATAAAATAAAAAAACAATTTTTATATTGATTCACTAATTCCCAAATATAATTTTGATTTATGTAAAAGGCAATTAATTTTCCTCTTCCTCTATCTCCAGTAATTTCTTTAATTTAAATTCTATAATTTAAAATAGAAATGATACACAATCTTCTTGCTCAAAAAATAAATAAAAAACATTTTTATATTGATTCACTAATTCCCAAATATAATTTTGATTTATGTAAAAAGGCAATTAATTTTCCTCTTCCTCTATCTCCAGTAATTTCTTTAATTTAAATTCTATAATTTAAAATAG
>NW_012082973.1:0-321 GCF_000956235.1 Wasmannia auropunctata
ATAAAACATTATGTTTATTAAAAACATATGGCAATAATACAAATATACTATATGTGTTTATTACAAATATGCAAGTTTTTTTATTCACAATGGTATCTTATAATGTCCCCACGGCAGAGTAGAATGATCGGTAGAATCATGCACAATATACCGCTTATCATCGTACGGACTTAGAGCGAGCTTCGTCTCGGATATCGTATACACTTCGTGCAACTTTGATCTTATGCAAGATTGCTGTCGCGTCATTTCAGTTTCGTCCAGCAGACATCGCACGTAATCATTAAATGTTATCGATTTTGCTACGACATTACTCTTGACTCC
>NW_012082974.1:0-614 GCF_000956235.1 Wasmannia auropunctata
TACCCCGAAAATTCTATTGTATCAAATTAAACAAACAAAATCCAAGTTGTATTATCTCTAACATATTCATGATTTTTAAAAAAAATTTAATTTAATAAATTAAAAATATAACACTACCAAAAAGAAGTGAAATCAAAATATTATTTCAAGTATATTTATTGTAACTGAATTAAAAACTAAAAAAAATAATATACCTCGAACAAAAATGGTATCAAATTAAACAAATAAAATCCAAGTTGTATTATTTTCAATGTATAAAATAAAAACAAGAAATGCGTTAGATAGCGTAATGAGGACCGCAGAAATTAAAAAGGGATTTCGATAACAAGTAACAAATTACGTGACAGAAAAATCAAAGATTGGAAAAAATCTCTAGCAGCATACTTGGCGCGCCCGTTTTTTATATATAAACTCATGGAAATATAATACCTGCAATTCATGCTAACAATACATTATTTAATAGTAAATATTTTATGTAAATTAAAAAGAATAAATTACATATATTCACTAATAACTTTAAAATAATATGTATCAACGAATAATCTTGTAATGCCTTTAATTTTTATTTTAAGATAATAGTAGTAACAATAATATATATAGATCGGAAGAGCACA
>NW_012082975.1:0-419 GCF_000956235.1 Wasmannia auropunctata
AAGAGCAAGGGCGAGATAAAACACTCCGAATTTCGGTAACAATAACAATGAGTAACAAATATATTTGCGTGTGCTGCAATTTACAGGCGATTCGTTCGGCCGCGACTAACGCCGCGGCAGCCGTCGGCGGTATCGCCGAGGTCGCGATTCACACGTCCGGGAACGCTCCCGGAGATGACGGGTGTACGAGCTTCGTTCTTACGCTACTTTAAATCCGCGAAAGTATCTCGTCGCTGTACGCGGGTACGCCTCGCACGGCGTACTACGGATCACACGCCACGTGGCGTCGCGATAACTCTAAGTACTGCCGCCATTCGGCACGCAAGCACGCAATAATCCGAACACTAAATAACGCGCAAGAAACACAAAATAACACGTAATTAACGCACAAACTGAGTCGACAAGGCACACAGGGGATA
>NW_012082976.1:0-460 GCF_000956235.1 Wasmannia auropunctata
TCTATCAATCTGTCTGTTCAATCTAACCGCCTAACTGCCTGTCTGTTCAATCGAACCGTCTGTCAAACTGCCTGTCTGTTCAATCAAACCACATGTCGAACCGCCTGTCTGTCCAAAAAACAGCCTGTCGAACCGTCTATTGAACCTATTCTATCGCCATCGTTCCCAACTGTATAGAAATCTTATTCGTTCGCGACCAGGTAGAAATTTGATACGCGTCAAAGATGAGCGTGCCTCGCATACATCTCAGAGTAGTGTCATATACATGTACGAAGGAAAAGGAAAGAAACATAATTTAAAAATTTCACATTTTATTGATTAAAATATTATACATTTATTGTTTATTTAATGGTGTGACCACCAGTTATATATTTTAAATACATTTTGTAATGCGCAATTCTTAACATGTTTTCCGCAACGCATAGTATTAATAACACTAAGATTATTCAAAGAAACTACA
>NW_012082977.1:0-414 GCF_000956235.1 Wasmannia auropunctata
TGACTGGAGTTCAGACGTGTGCTCTTCCGATCTTTAAATAATAAATGCAATAATTTGATCAAATATATAAAAGTAATTAAAAAACGATGGACAAGCGATGTTTATACACATTTAAAATCTTTATACATAAAATTTACAAGATTAAACGTTTCAATTGCACAGTCTGGATCGTCGAAGGATCGTGCGTAGGGAGGATTAAGTCCATACACTCGTTTCGTATCAAAACACTTTGTTTATTCGCACTGTTTTATACGTGGTATGTTATAAATTTTATGTATGCGTCCACCACATCGAGACCCGCGTCACTTTATCGATGGAATGGCGCGGTAGTTCCGTGTCGCAATCTGCGTGGTCGAGGGCTCGGCCTCGGTGGTGCGGCAGGTAATGGTCGCAATTCCCTTTATCGAGGACTCG
>NW_012082978.1:0-494 GCF_000956235.1 Wasmannia auropunctata
AAAAAAAAACGTTAAAATTTCCAACAGGCCGCAACTACCAACATTCAACTGCAACAATTGGCTGAACGTATGCATATTCCATATTTCAGAGGTATTTTCATGCGAACCACTTTACCGACGGGAGGAGTACGTCGAAATGAGAGCGGTATCGTGAATTTGGACAATGCTGAGGGACTCGGTACTCATTGGGTGGCATACGCAAAGAGGGGCAATCGTGCTATATATTTCGACAGTTTTGGTAATCTTCGTCCGCCGAGAGAATTGGTGCGATATCCCCAGTGAGAAACAATTTGTCGACCCGACGTCGATTCGACGTCGAAAAGTGGGTTCGAAATGAGATCGAAATTGACATCGACATCGATGTCTTTTTGACTCCCATGTCGACCTCCTGTCGATTCAAACTGCGAAATCGATTTGACATTGATCATAAATCAAAATCCTGCCCAAGGAGAACAGAAAGATCAAAATGACATAAAATAAGATCAAATTTTAGT
>NW_012082979.1:0-584 GCF_000956235.1 Wasmannia auropunctata
CCATATTTGTGTACGTACATGAGTACGTCCCCTCCCTACGGAACTACTCGTGCAATTAAATCACGAATAAAATATGCAAAACGTTGCACATCTCAACTCATTGTCAGACAGTATGTCAACAAAATTATGTAGTTATACAATTTATGAATCATCAGCAGAAGTATCGAGCGTCCGTCTAAACGTTAGACAACATTGCATCATCATCATTAACCTTTGATCGTCTAGCGAGACTAATTATTGAGTCTTTAACGCATTCAGAATGAGTTCTCTCCGGAGATAAGCGGATTCTAATCCGGCTCCGAGAGGAGTGAGCGGGGAAATTTTTGTGTACGTACATGAGTACGTTCACTCCCTACGGGACTAGTTCCCCATTCAGTGAAACAATGAGGGTTTCTCGCCAATATGAAACTAGGACCAGCGAGGTGAGGCACGTATGCGGTAACGAGTGGGGATAGCAAGACAGACAGTAGCGACATCTTGTGGCATACTACCTCATTGGAAGTAGCGACATCTTGTGGCATGCTACTTCCCGTCTTACCTCCCTACTTTCACCCGCACACGTCGCACCCACGCTGGCCCCCGTT
>NW_012082980.1:0-332 GCF_000956235.1 Wasmannia auropunctata
AACGATCGACACAAATTGGCCATCTTAATTTACTCATAATGCCAATCTTCTAAAAGATAATTATTAAATCTCGTATGTAATATTTGAAAAAAAAATAAATTTATTTCATAAAAAACTAAATAAAATAATGGTCTAGATTCGCCTAATCCATATTTATGTCACAGATATTAGGAACTTGTCTCTGAATCAGACTGTAGGATTTCCATGAATTTTTTAAATTGGATGACAGATATACTCAACGAGATTGAATCTGTTGGACGATAAATTAATAAAGAGACTTTACAATTACAATTTTGATATACTTTTAGCACAATTTCTGTTCAGAGATGTAG
>NW_012082981.1:0-459 GCF_000956235.1 Wasmannia auropunctata
TTCCAATACCGTTTCCCTAATACCGTCGAGAAATAGACCAGGATCGGTGTACGAAAAATTTATGACAGCACCAGTTACTATATCATTTCTGAACGCCGTTTCGATTTCCATCCAGGAAAAATCTTGCGATTGACTGGGACCTGCACCTTCGAAAATGACACGTCGACGTAAAGCGCTCTTCAAACCCTCCAATCGTAATATTCGACCGATTAGAGAGTTAATTGTACCGGTGGAAAGTCGCGACGTATTGCATCCACGACATCTCCTCCGCAACAACTCGAGACGCTCATCGCAATGACGCTCCCACGCGAGATAGGCATCCGCCGTAAGGGGCATACCCTAGCCAGATCATAAAAGTTCATCATCTCTAGCATTATCATTATTTAGGCTCCATCTGATTTTTATTTTTTCTTGCACTAGTCCTAGCCACAAAGTTTCTCCGAAATTGTCCACAGGTAC
>NW_012082982.1:0-427 GCF_000956235.1 Wasmannia auropunctata
TAGCCCAACGAATTCCATTATTATCGCGCCATTATTCTCGTCCTTCATCAAACCCGGCACTTTTTTATTCGCGCGAGGCGTACCGTACGCGTTGTCTATGGGATAATCGCTCGTGTCGAATCGATCGATATCACGTTTCATCGTCTCGTAAACATCCTCGCACTCGAGATGGTATATGAGACTGTCCGTGTCGGTGTACATGACCTTGCACTTGTCGCGGTACAGCGGCAACATGTACTCGTGGTGAAATTCGTACAGGCAGACTTTCGATACGTCGAGTATGCACATACCCACGTAAATCGGCTTGTAGAATTGTACTTTGAGTTTACGAAGTTCGACGGCGATTACATTTTCCGCGAAGACGCTGCGGCTGTGAAAATTCGGTTTCGCGATCAGCGCCTCCGCGCCGTGTCTACCCTCCCATGTC
>NW_012082983.1:0-357 GCF_000956235.1 Wasmannia auropunctata
TAAATCAATCTTATGATTGGCCATTTGCGTGTCCAATCAGGACTCGTAACACCGGTCGCGCTTCTCTGATAATCTAGGACTCTAGCTGCGATGACGATTGAGCTGGTTTCAGCGCCTCTGGAAAGTGGACATTGAACTACCAACTAGAGAGACCAATAAGGTTGCGTTCCCACTGAGCGCGTCACGCGTCGCGTCATCCGAATTGACCAATCAAAACGTCCCATTTTATTACGTAACTTGCCGTGCAATCCGGGATTTCATACCAAGAAAAATCAAGCGCTGCGGTAGCGGCGCGACGCCAAGTATATATAAAATAATATATATAAAATAAAAGTACGGGTGATGACTTGTGAGTAT
>NW_012082984.1:0-303 GCF_000956235.1 Wasmannia auropunctata
TCGCACGCACGCACGCACGCACGCACGCACGCACGCACGCACGCACGCACGCACGCACGCACGCACACACGTGCATGTACGTCAGTGCGTTATCGCGTGTAATGAGCAGCTGAGCGTCCGTAGTAATCGCCCGCGTCGGACAGTCACTTGCGCCGCTCCTGCCTACCTTGTGTGTGCGTCCCGTAATTTGCTAACTATTTTTCCTTATAACTTAAAAACTAAGCTTCAGATAAAATTTTGGTAAAGGAAAATAGTCTTAGAATGATGTCAAGAACACGATACTTTAAAGACAAACGGTTGTTC
>NW_012082985.1:0-314 GCF_000956235.1 Wasmannia auropunctata
TCTAAAAGCTCCTCGACATATGAAAAATCGTTTTGCACGATTCGAGCAAAAATACTCAATTGTCTCACATGTCGATTATCGGTGCTTTCATCGAGACATAACGAAAAAAAGTGCAAGTTTCTAATAAACATTTTAATTTTTCTTGTAAAGAAGAAGTAATAGAAGTTATTCGAGATTTTACACTTTTGGCACTTAATGGAATGCTAGCAGCTTCTTGAAGAGATAATGATTCTCCGAATGATTGCACTGCTGCTATGAGGCATTCCTTTACAAATTCACCTTCCACAAACGATTTGGAATGTTTGGCAATAAGA
>NW_012082986.1:0-312 GCF_000956235.1 Wasmannia auropunctata
TCTTTGGAATTTTCAACTGGAATAAAATTGAAGCGGTAGTACAATATATATATTTATATATATATAAATCTATATATAAATATATATATACTGGTCCAAAAAATTAAAGGATCACCTGTTCTATTCTCTAAAAATAGGCAAACTTCAAGATAGAGCAAAATAGAATAAAAATCGCACATAAACACGGTTTACAACTTTCGAAAGAATGAATCTTTCTCTTTAATTTGCTTCTTTGTTGAGCGTCGTACGATTTTTTTTCACTGAGTTATTCAAATTGAAGCAAAAATGAGATCGGAAGAGCACACGTCTGAA
>NW_012082987.1:0-499 GCF_000956235.1 Wasmannia auropunctata
TGAAGCAGCGCGACGAGGAATTGCTCCTGCTTCGTGAGAGACTACGAGAGACCACGACAAACCAGCTAAGTCCCTTCGATAATAATGAGAATTTTGCGCGTAACCAAAATTCGAACGTCGCGAATATGTGTAATCGCGCGGATGGCGTTGAAGTTGTCCCGGGTTCTGGCGATCGAACCAATTCAAATGTTTCCTTCCGTGGAACAACGGGTGTGAAAATAAAGCCGGACACGTTTGACGGGAGTGCTCCCTTGCGCGAGTTTTTCGCGCAATTTGATTTGATTTCTCGTGCGAATCGTTGGGGAGAGAAGACAAAGACTGCCGTGCTCGTGTCGTGTTTAAGAGGGAAGGCAACGTGCGATACTGGAAAAATGTGCAAAATCTAGAAAATTTAAATATACGGAATTAAAATCAAAGTTAGAGTTATGATTCGGTGAAACACAATCATTACAAAATTATATTCACAGTTTACTAATAGAAGACAGAAGTTCGGGGAAAA
>NW_012082988.1:0-442 GCF_000956235.1 Wasmannia auropunctata
TTGACGGCCTGAAAAAGCTCGCGTCGCTCCGAGAGCAGAAGAACGTGTTTGAGACCACCCACGGAGCCCTAGATATAGCGGGCGTGGGTGAATCTTAATTACGAGATTTGTCGTGGCGCCTGCGGCGCCTAGCGGCGGCGCCGCGCACCACTCTCGTCACATGGCGGGCGCGCGCGGGCTCGGCGCGCGGGCCCGAACGCGCGTGCATTATGGTTAGCGTACCGCTACATGTTCTATTTCATTTTATTTTTTATTTAATTCACATTTTATATAATATTTAATTATTTATTTGATTTTATTTATTTTACTTTTATCATTCCTTATTTTTTATTTAATTCATGTCATGTTTTATATTATTTTATTTTTATTTGATTTGATTCATATTTTATATAATTTATATATATACATTTTATTTATTTTATTGAAAAAATGAATCGTATAA
>NW_012082989.1:0-346 GCF_000956235.1 Wasmannia auropunctata
AAATTGACATCACACATTTTGTTCTGGGAAGTGGTGATTTTTCGTGATTTGACGCAGGTAATAAAGGTTATGATGTGGTTTTTATCCTCTTTCAAGTGATTAATCGCGTTTCGGTGTGAAGTGCGTGGAAAAATTTTTACGTCAATTTTTTTCAACAAGCAAGGTAGCGTAATTTTGTCAACTGCATATAGCGTAATTTGATCAATGGATTTTTTCACATATGTTCACATATGAAGCACTGAACGTTACATATAAACACATAGAAACTCATTTTTGGTATTTTTTGGATTTTTAAATAATTTTTCTACATTTTTTTAAATATTAGAGATCGGAAGAGCACACGTCT
>NW_012082990.1:0-351 GCF_000956235.1 Wasmannia auropunctata
AGTCTTAGAAATGTGACTGAACAGCAAATAAAAAATGGTCTATTAGGAAGTAATTAAGGAAATATCATTAAGTGAAAATAAAAATTTTTAAATATTCATTTTTTAAATTAAATCATATTTTTGCAACAAAAGTCTTTTAAAAGGCTTTATAATCCTTGCACGTTTTAAAGCTAAAGAGCGATATCTTCAACAAAAATTTTGCATTTTCAAAAAAGCATTGTTATTTCTTTTAAAAAATATAATTTACGTAACAAAAAATTATTTTTACGATTAAATCAAGGTCTAAAAAAATTGAAACAACGTATAACTTCGTATAGCATACAACTGAGTCGACAAGGCACACAGGGGATA
>NW_012082991.1:0-1630 GCF_000956235.1 Wasmannia auropunctata
ACGGTAGAATAAGAAAATTGATATTCTCGAGCAATATCCCGAATGCTAATTTCAGGTTCTTGCTCGACAGCGCGAAGGACTGTTTCGATGTTCCGCAAATTTCTTGCATTGCGATGTCTGCCGGTATCTTTCTTCTTCGGTAAGACGCTGCCAGTTTCAAATAATCTTTGAGCTGCCTGAAGTACAACGCTGGCGCTTGGATGTCTTGCACGATTGGGATACAAATCGGCGTATCGTCTCGCAGCAACGTGATATTGCCCATGGCACTCTCCGAGTACCATCAGCATATCGTAATATTCCTCGTTCGTATAAGTAGCCATATCGTCCTGATAATGCTTCTAATGATCGAAGGATTATTGATCGCAGTATCGATCGCGTTATCCTATTTATACGATCTTCGTAGGGGGTCAATATCCCCTCCGTACCACCCCCAACGAATAGAAGCCAAGCGCGGGTCGCGTGTTGTCGCACCTGTGTGAAGTTAGCTCCCCAACTTAAAAAAAAATAAACTTTCTATAGTTCATTTGATTGCCTATCGTATGCACATGTATGCACATTTTGATTTTTCGTTTGCACATTCTTAGTTCAAAAGTTATTAAAAAAACAATTTTGGGGGGGCCAACTTCACGATAGCCCCCCAACCACAAGCGAATTAACTTCCAAATAACCTCGATCGACAGGTTTTCGTTTGCACATTTCGAAACACATCGATTTTTCGTTTGCACACCCTTAGTTTAAAAGTTATTAACAATTGAAGTTTCGGGAAACATTAATTATGGAAGATAAATTCAAAACACGTTCACGGCGGTTCAAAACGATGTCAATCGATAGATTTTTGTTTGCACACCTTTAGTATAAAAGTTATTAATAATTACATTTTCAAGGATGATTGAGTTTGTAAAATTGATGAAATAGTTACTGCATTTGAAAATTGCGATTTTCTGATTTTTGTCGTTAATAGAAATGTTAATAAATAAATAAATTGACCGTTTTATAGTAATGATTTTTAATTGCCTTTTTGTATATTGGTCGAATTTTGTTGGTTGGCAGCTGTACTTTTTGTTTGTTCATGACATCAGATTCCAAACATTATGTCTTGTAAGAATGTATTCACCATAACATTGTAAGACGATGTTAATCAATATATGTATATGGCATAAACGATTTAATTTATTGTTGGATGTTTAATGTCACAAATTAATATTTATAATCCAGAAATTGGAATACCGCCGGCATTAGAATTATCCAAAGCGTACCACGTGGAGCTTGCCTAATCGGTTTTACGCTTCTGTGTGTGTGTGTGTGTGCGTGTGCGTGTGCGTGTGTGCGTGTGTGCGTGTGTGCGTGTGTGCGTGTGTGCGTGTGTGCGTGTGTGTGTGTGTGCGTGTGTGTGTGTGCGCGTGTGTGTGTGCGTGTGTGCGTGTGTGTGTGTGTGCGTGTGTGTGTGCGTGTGTGTGTGCGTGTGCATATATTGTTAATTAAAAATATTACATTGAACATTTTTGTCTTATATATCGTATATTATTATAAAATAATTTTATCGAAATTGACAATATTTTATCGTGTATCTATTACATATCTATCTATTTCTATAAATGTACATATACGAATAGGATATTTAATAAAATGT
>NW_012082991.1:11420-14461 GCF_000956235.1 Wasmannia auropunctata
ATACTTTCGAATTTAAACGAACAAAAATGTCTCTTTTATATTATATTAAATATATGCACCATGTATATAAATAATATTAGTATTTGATAATTTAGACTACTTATATAAATTTTGCAAAGATTTTAACATTCATAAGTCAATTATTAATTTAGGATCATAACATTTTAACGTTAATTTTTTTAAAGTAGGTACACCAATCTTATTTATTAATTTATTTTTTAGAATAATATTTATAATTTTTAGCTTATTTATTTTTTTTTAATTTTATTTCCAAAAGAATTGCAGTACTTACATAATTACTCATTATGTGATGTTCTATTCTTTCAATTTGATCATTCCATGCGACAATTTGGATGCGTCTACCATTTCCATTATTTAAATAAAACTTGAAGAATTTATATTGAAGTTTATTTCCAACATATCTTGTAGAATCAATTCCATCTATGTAACCAACTATTTCACTATATATAAAATATTAATTAATAATTAGTTAGAAATAATAATATAATATTTTTTCTCAAATTTTATATTTAAAATTTTTCAAGCGTAAAAAGGAATATTAAATTTATTTATATTTATCAATTATATGGTATATGATACTGATTAGTACATAAATTTACCGTATTACTGTTAATTTATAACATTTCATTTCTTGTTTATAAATGCTATAGAATTATTTAAAAAAAATTTATGGTTAATTTAAATCTGCAAAAATACATTTTAATATATATAATGTGCATTACTGTTAAGTAAGATGCATTTTCAATTTTCCTTAAAAACAATATCATTTTAAAAACCTTTCATTATTTTTCAGAACTATTAATAATTATTAATTTTTAAAACATTGTTATGTGCATTCTCAAATATATTTTATCGAACTCGAATATATTATCTCTTTTACTTTCGAAATGCATGTTAAGGAATTATTTCCGCGATCATATACAGCAAACTTTATGACATTTTGTTAGTGCCAACTCAGGAATATATAGTACAATATTTGCTGCAAACTAACGTTTGCTGACTTAATCCACCCCTTATTTACGAACGGCAATCCGTCTCACCTATTAGTGACAAAAGTCACCAAAATGCGCATGCCAAAAATCCGCAAAGGTTTCATAAGTCAATGAGCAAAATTCTGTCCATATATTCTTGGCTTTTTAAATCATTTTATTTTAAAATATATAAATTAAACATTTTTAAAATTATATATTTGTAATAAATTAAATTATTAATCATAAAGAGAAATGTCAATAATTTTTTGTTGATAAATTTCAATTTTTTAAAATCTTGTATAATTTTTTTGAATTAATGATTTAAATTATAAATAACTATAAATTACAACCAACAAAAAAATGTCATTGTAATTACAATCAAATTAAATTTAAATAGATTTTATAAAATAATAATCTTATAATAAATTATTTATTTATAGATTATATTGTTTGTTTTTTTAAATATTTATGTTTAAAAATTATAATTTCTGTTTTCAAAATTGAGGTTAAAACCTAGTAATAATTTAATCAAGTTAGATTAATTACTTTTTAAACTTTTAATAATTTTTAATAAATTCTTTTTATACAAAATTGGTAACTTATATCTAATGTAATATTTTATTATAAAAAAGTTCTAAATTAGTATTAAGTTCGAATATTATTAATTTTTAATTTAAATTTTTTTTTCCGTTAAGAAATTATTATATACATATTAATTTTTTATATTTAGAGCAAATTTTTTTTAAATAAAATTAATACTATTGTAAAATCATGAAGATTACATGTTTTCCTTGGCATTAATATTGATTTACTTAATTCGCGAAAAATTTTTTATCACTAAATAATCAGAATAATTTTTTTCTACTTACATAGTTGAGTCATACAGTTGTATAGTGTCTATAATTTCATTTGAAGTAAATAAATCTATTGGATTTTCTCCAACTTCTTGAAACATTGCGTCTATTCTTCTTGAATCCATTTTCTCAAAATTATATGTAATCTTTCTCGTTCATCAATAAAACAATTGAATTTTATTGTATGAATTTTACTCTAAACAATATTTTATTTCTGTAATATCGCTAACTTCCATTCGTTTCAACTTCATGTTTGTAATATAAAAATCAATATTATATGACCTAATAATAATAATTAATTTAATTTTAATTTAAGAAATAATTATTTTTTGTATATTAATTTCAAAACAATGATAAAAAAAATTTTAATTAAAAAATAATATCAGTACTAATTGTGTTATATACCGCGAGTACTGGTATTTGGTCTTGACTCCCGGACGTTCCAATTGTTGAGTAACAGAAAATCATGATTCCTAAAATTGGCGTGCAGTATTGTTGTTGCATCGGCGATTTTTCATCGCAGTACTATTTTTGAATTTCTTCATAATGAAATGGTACGTTAAATATAGGTACTAATTTTAATAAAATATCTAAATTTATAAAAAAAATTAATATTTTAAAAGGTAATTTATTTAATATTGGTAAACTATAATATTATTACAATGTTTTAAATAACATTAAATTTTAAATATAATTTAGAATTTTTAAATACATTAATAATCAAGAAAACAAAATATGATCTTTATGAATTTAATATAATTATGAGATTATTATTTAATAAAATTTTTATAAATTTAATATGGTTTTAATTACCATCGCTTATGTAAAAAAATTAATGGAGATTTAAGCATTTTTATTATTTCTTATAAAGAATATTATTTAATAATACACGTTCTAAAAAATAAATTTTAATCATGAAGCTTTAAAATTATCCATAATTTTTATTCAGGTTAATATATATGTTGGCGACTGAGGTCGTTTGCGCCTTCGCGCCATTTTCATCTTTACAGCGCCACGGCCATACCGGATGACAATTTGGGCCCAGCGGCATTCCCTATTTTCTAGGAACTTTCTCCCTCCACGATCCCTGCCGCAGAGATGTTCTCTCTTGTGTGGATGGCCGCAACGAAAGGATCGTCGCACGTTTTGTACAAAGAGAAAGGAAAAATTTGTGTATTCGGCCTTGCCCGCTTTT
>NW_012082992.1:0-505 GCF_000956235.1 Wasmannia auropunctata
ATCTCTCAACCGACGACCCATCAAGTCCCAGATGTGTTCAATAGAGACAGCCAACGACGCTCGCAGAACTCGAAAAAATTCTTCAAGAGATTTGGCAAGAAATTCCGCAAGATGAAATCAGTAGATGTATCAGTATGAGTAATAGACTGCTTGAGGTGATACGCCGAAGGGGCGGGAATACCTCATACTGAGTAGTATGCGCACATACACCTACCCACCATCCGCATTTCACAACCAATCGTCACCTATCCACACACACAAACACGCGCGCACACACACACACACACCCACACACACCCACATCCACACACACACACACACACACACACAATAATGCGCAAACTCCGATCGAGCAACCTTTCTTTCGTGGTGCACATTGAATGCGGGCGGTACTTGATACAAAATCTTAGTAAAAAACAGGGTCTACTTTGTAACCTGATAACTCAGCTCCTAGGCAAGCTAGAACTAATTTTCTTTATGCCTATTTTAAAGGGAATGTTTTCGG
>NW_012082993.1:0-621 GCF_000956235.1 Wasmannia auropunctata
GTCCATAATTAATTATGTACATCATGTGTTAAATGTATTAATCATGTGCTAAATATATACATTGTCAGTTAAATATACATTATGTGTTAAATTTTTTCGTTCCTTATCTCTTCATCGAATTACATCGCGCGCGAGAATCATGGGTGGGACAGAGATACCGCGGGAGGAAGAGAGAAAGAAAATTGCAACGGGGCCTGCGCTGGAACCCTCTTTCGCGACCCCGCGTCTAGTATCTTCATTAACTATATTCTTCGGTAAAATATAATTTCTTCTCTATTATATTAATAATTATTATTTTCCCTTTACTCTTCCTTATTCCTTTTCGCGAGCGATAACGGGTGGGGTGGGGCCCGTGCGCAACGGCGGCGGTGGCGAACGCGGCGAGCGCGAACGCGGCGGCGAACGCGAGCGCGGTTCCCCTTTCCCCGCGATACCCGCATCCTCAATGCGGTATCCCTCTTCCCCGCGCATCCCGCACCCACAACGCGGTTCCCTCTTCCCCGCGCATCCCGGACCTACAACGCGGTTCCCCCGTCCCGCGCATCCCGGACCCACAACGCGGTTCCCCGTCCCGCGCATCCCGCACCCACAACGTGGTTCCCCTCTCCCCGCGCATCCCGC
>NW_012082994.1:0-609 GCF_000956235.1 Wasmannia auropunctata
TATATATGCTAATAGAACTTTATGCTAATTGAATTTAATTAAGTTAATTGTCTAATGACTTGACTCATTTTATTGAGATTTAGAAAAATTACTTTTTAGTCGTGATTATTGTTATATGCCTAAGAACCTATTAACAAATACAAAATATTTATTTTATTTTGTCTTCTCTACTTTATTCCATTTTAATATTTATTTTTTATTTATTTTATTACATTCCATTTTTTTATTTTATTTGTTTTATTTTTTATTTATTTTATTACATTTCCATATTTTTTATTTTATTTTTGTTTTATTTTTTATTTATTTTATTTTATTTATTTCATTATATCATTCCTTATTTTAATAAACCGAAAAGATTATTTATTTTATTTTATTTATTTCATTATATCATTCCTTATTTTAATAAACCGAAAAGATTAGACAGATCCCCACGCAAGATAAGACGTATCATAAATCACAAGTAAAACATTAAAGCATGTATTGCTTTAACTCGACACATCGTTAGAAAATTATTTTTTATTTCTACAATAGATATTAGCTATGTGATAGGCGGGTTTTATTTGATTTGATTCATTATTTTATCTAATTTTATACATATATTCATTTTAA
>NW_012082995.1:0-371 GCF_000956235.1 Wasmannia auropunctata
CGCGCTTTTCACGAATCGTACGACCAGATCGTGTCTCGGAAACGGAAATTTAAGAGCGGTTCTCTTTCGGCGGTACGACTCGCAGATTACATGCCCATCCGCGTGACATGTGAAATCATAAAGCATGCAGTGCGGGCGTGACATTCGCGGGCACGCCGGCGCGGAGCGCTCGGCGTACGCGGGCAACGTGATTGACACAGCGAAATCGAAACTCGGGAACCAATATGTCCCGCGGGATCCCGTGATCCCGGAAGCTCTCTTAATCCCGTAACTGGGGCCCAAGGCCCTCTCGAAAACGCGAATTATCACACGCGCACAAGGACGGGAACGACACAATTACATGAAGTGACTTGGCTGTGCGCTCGGCGGGC
>NW_012082996.1:0-491 GCF_000956235.1 Wasmannia auropunctata
TTAAATCAAAGAAAATAATGTAACGCACGGGTCAACATTTAGCTAGTACTATACGGTTGAACCGGTAACGTAATATAAGTGCGTTAAAATAAGTAAACGACCGCGTTTTACACTATAGGAAGTATAGGAAAGATAGGTCACGCATTTAAATTAACACTATGTATCGTAAAAATCTATATAATGTCAAAAAATATCTATGTACACAATAATGAAAGGCATAAAAAATAATAATAATAAAAATATATAAAGGCCCGTGATCGTATGGCATTCTCCGAGCGATCTGTAACAAACAAGAAAGAAGGAAGATCGTTAAACAGAAATACTAAAAACATAATGTTTAGTGCATATATAAAAGGGGATACTCACTTTAGTCCTCGATTCCCTCGCCTAAGTACTCTCACAATAGCCTAAGGTAGGCTCTATCAGCCTCGGGGATACCCTCCCCCAGGCTTGCAGCTTCAGCACCCTCCGCGAAGACCTCGTTCAGGACA
>NW_012082997.1:0-440 GCF_000956235.1 Wasmannia auropunctata
GAATATTAATTAAGTTTCATATGGAATGAATCTAATCTTGATATGGAATGAAGCTGTACGAATGTCATAGATTTACATGGAAATTGTGCCGTCAATTAGTAACAATGACGACGCTTTGTTTGCACATATTTCCTATAATGTTCCTAATATTTACATATATAAATAAAATGCGGTAAGTATTTAGCTGATGAGAGAATATTAATTAAGTTTCATATGGAATGAATCTAATCTTGATATGGAATGAAGCTGTACGAATGTCATAGATTTACATGGAAATTGTGCCGTCAATTAGTAACAATGACGACGCTTTGTTTGCACATATTTCCTATAATGTTCCTAATATTTACATATATAAATAAAAATGCGGTAAGTATTTAGCTGAATGGGAGAATATTAATTAAGTTTCATATGGAATGAATCTAATCTTGATATGGAATGAA
>NW_012082998.1:0-453 GCF_000956235.1 Wasmannia auropunctata
TAATGCAAATGCAAGAAAACGGACGGGTTATGCCTCGCCGTGGAGATACATATCTGTGCTACTATCAGGGCTGGGCAAAATACACTATTAAAGTATTTAAAATACAAAATACAAAATATTAGGAATCTTAGTATTTGAATTACAAAATATAAAATACTTTCAATCTTTTGATTTGAAATACAAAATACAAAATACTTTTAAGTTTGTATTTGAAATACAAAATACTTCTTTGAAATACAAAATACTTTTAATTTAATCTTTCAATTACAATAATATATAATGTTAAACTCCCCGCTTTAACAGGCCCCTCTCTACTTTTAGAGAGAGAGAAAAAAAAATTAGTTTTACTACTCTTACATTTTTTAACAGTCCTGTATCAATCACACGAGAAATCTATTTACTAATGTGAGATTATGAAATTTGACTCTGATGACTTGATATTGCTTGAAACTT
>NW_012082999.1:0-358 GCF_000956235.1 Wasmannia auropunctata
TTTGCCACACTGAAAATTGCAAAGTTTGAACGAGTGCACAGACTTGCTAAAAATTTTTCCCGGGGATGCGGTTTTCAGCGTCATAAAGTTGGAATCTTTCTCTTTAATTTGAAAAAAAAACAAGTCGCTACGATTTTTTTTCACAAAGTTACAGCATTTTGAAGTAACCCTTGTATTTTTCTCATGTATATGATCAACATTATCCGATGTGCACTATAGGTAGGTTGACGATCGGATTTTGCACACCGTGTGTGTATGTGTGTATGTTTTACATGCGCCCGCATTTACACAATGTGCAAAATCCGATTGCCAACCTCCCTATAGTGCACATCGGATAATGCCGAACATACATGAGAAA
>NW_012083000.1:0-601 GCF_000956235.1 Wasmannia auropunctata
ACTCCATCAACTGTCCTTAAATCATCGGCCGCTGCGTCCAGTAATTTCTGCACCAACAGCTGCTTTCGATCGGATTCGGAAGACGTGAGAAACTGTGCTCGAACTTCAGCTATTTTCCACCATTGACGCCGATCCAATCCAATAATCTTATTTACATCATAAATTTCAAGTCGAATTATTCGATACCCGAGCTCCCCAGGTGATTTTAGAATAAACAAACGCTTATTGTCAACTTTAGATATATATTGCTGAATTCCATACGACTCGAGCGGCACATCAAACAAGGAATCGAAACCTCCACACGACTTGCTCTTCATTTTGTCAACGGATTCCGCGTCAAGACTCACAACGCCTCGCTTAGCAGGCGGCGCGAACGATGAGGAGGCAACAGGATCGCCATGTCCAACAGATTGCAATTTTTCGCTAACACATACCGCAGACACCGCAGCCGGCATAGCGTCGTCATCTTCGCCTTCTTCCGACACAGCAGATATTAATTCACGCGATTCAGCACGACTTATCATAGTCTACTTCTCACGACGCAACAAGATTCGTTCCATAATTCTTTCATCCTCTTCTTATAATCGTTCACCCACTCAGT
>NW_012083001.1:0-475 GCF_000956235.1 Wasmannia auropunctata
TATACTAAAAATATAGATATCGAAAAGATTAGACAGACCCCTACGCAAGGTAAAAATATTTATTAAATCTTTGCCTTACTAAATAGATGAGTCTACAATATATCAAAAATAATAGATACCGAAAAGATTAGACAGACCCCTACGCAAGGTAGAATGTATATTAAATTGAATATCTATTAAATCTTTGCCTTACTAAAAAAATAGAAGCATTAAAGCACGTATTTTTTGTTTTTAATATTTACAATTTTAATTTGTTTACAATAGATATTATCTATGTAATAGGCGGGGGGAGAGGCTCCGCCTCTCCCCCCCTGCACCCCCCTCCCCGCCTGCGCCCATACTACCCACGGGGGGGGGCTTCGCCCCCCAACCCCCCATTGGTATTATTTTTTTTGTTACTTTTTTCGTTAATAATTTTTTTAACGAATAACGAGCGACGGCTAAAACCACCTGAAGGTTACTTGGGGTCATGCCC
>NW_012083002.1:0-855 GCF_000956235.1 Wasmannia auropunctata
TTCAGCGTGACATTCTGAGTAGCTTCAAACGGCGAGAATCGACGTTTGAGTGGTGGGAACGTCGCGGGCGCTCGAATACGGCGGTTCCGCGCTTCACACGTCGAGATTCGACGTTTGAATGGTAGAAACGCCGCGAACGCAAGGATACGACGTTTCCGAGATTTAAACGGCGAGAATCGACGTTTGAGCGGTGGGAACGTCGCGGGCGCTCGAATACGGCGGTTCCGCGCTTCACACGTCGAGATTCGACGTTTGAATGGTAGAAACGCCGCGAACGCAAGGATACGACGTTTTCGAGCTTCAAACGGCGAGAATCGACGTTTGAGCGGTGGGAACGCCGCGGGCGCTCGATTACTGCGGTTCCGCGCTTCACACGTCGAGATTCGACGTTAGAATGGTAGAAACGCCGCGAACGCAAGGATACGACGTTTCCGAGCTTCAAACGGCGAGAATCGACGTTTGAGTGGTGGGAACGTCGCGGGCGCTCGAATACGGCGGTTCCGCGCTTCACACGTCGAGATTCGACGTTTGAATGGTAGAAACGCCGCGAACGCAAGGATACGACGTATCCGAGATTTAGACGGCGAGAATCGACGTTTGAGTGGTGGGAACGTCGCGGGCGCTCGAAGGCGGTTCCGCGCTTCACACGTCGAGATTCGACGTTTGAATGGTAGAAACGCCGCGAACGTAAGGATACGACGTTTCCGAGCTTCAAACGGCGAGAATCGACGTTTGGGCGGCGGGAACGTCGCGGGCGCTCGGATCCGGCGGTTCCGCGCTTCGCACGTCGAGATTCGACGTTTGAATGGTGGAAACGCCGCGAACGCAAGGATACGACGTTTCCGAGCTTCAAAC
>NW_012083003.1:0-458 GCF_000956235.1 Wasmannia auropunctata
TATAAGAAACCACCTTTGGATTTTTCAAAATACGAAATTTTTCAATTTTCAAAATTTTCAAAAAAGTCCCCAGGGCGAACTGAGATAGCTACGGCACTTTGACTTGTGGGAGGTGATAGAGGGGGTCGTCCTCTGTCGATAAAAACTCCCAATTCAATTTCAAATCTCTGCTAACCCCAACCAAATCTTGACTATAAAAAATACAAATCAAAAAAAATTCTAAAAATTAACGGACCTACCCGTCCTTATGCAGCTCGACGAGAGGAACAAGAAAAGGTCCTCTTCGCCATGCCTCTATCTCTCGTTCTTTCGCCTGTAGAGGTCGTTTTTGTCTTTTCAGAAACTTTCAAAAACTCCCACAACTAAACGTTGCAGATAGAGCCATGGTGAAGAGGACCTTTTTTTGTTCCTCTCGACGAGTTCTATAAGGGAAAAATAACTGAGTCGACAAGGCACAC
>NW_012083004.1:0-566 GCF_000956235.1 Wasmannia auropunctata
AATTGACGAAAGTAAAATGTACAGTAAACTGCAAGGAACTACGTCTATACAGCAGCACGCACAAAACCAGTCTGATCCAGAATGTTCTTGCCACAAAGGATTTGCATAGAAGGGAGAAAAGGCACAAGTAGAGGGGAAAACAAAGGACAATACGTATACCTGAAAAACGGTTGATCTTTAGGTTTAAACGGTCGTCTCTATCAAGTTAGAATCTGACCTTATATTTTATTTGTTGTCACTTTTTAAAAACAAAAAGTTAATAGTCGAGGTCACAATATAAAATGTTGGAAATTGTATTTTTAAACATGAATTATTACACGAGATAAATTTTTAATATATTTTTAAACAAATTTAATTATTTCTTTTATTTTAGGTAATAAACAATGCTAATAATTAATGATTAATACGTAAAATAATTGACATTTAGAATAAAAGTTAAAAAAAAAAGGACACCGCCGAGGCGCGAACGCATAACCTTCGGGCTGTAAGCCCAACGCCATCCTTGCGCGGCTAACGAAGTGCTACGATAGAACCTTTAAATTTAAGGTAGATAACGTGCTCGCCTA
>NW_012083005.1:0-482 GCF_000956235.1 Wasmannia auropunctata
CTGGCTCAGAGCCTTCGGTTGCCAAAAGTTAAACGCGCCGTCTGTATTACTGGCATCGGCGATACCCAATCCATTGTTCGCAGCGATGCTCCGATTACGATTACACCCGTTTCGCGCGAGGGACCTGCCTATTCAACTACCGCGCTCATACTTCGATCGCTAACGAAATATATACCAAGTCGAGTGAACACCGCATGCACTTGGAAGCATGTCGCTGGACTTAAGTTAGCCGATAGTGAACCCATGAGTTCCGATCCAATAAATCTCATTATCGGCGCTGATTTATTCGGCCTGCTCGTTCTCGATAGTATTCGAAAGGGTTCCGAACGCGAACCTACCGCGCAAAACACCACCCTCGGGTGGATCCTTTCCGGTCCAATCACCGAACCCTCGGTAAGCGACTCGACATTCGTACACGCGTACCACGGAGTCGTTCTCGAAGGGCTTGACTTCGATCTCCGTCGGTTCTGGGAGACCGAAGA
>NW_012083006.1:0-387 GCF_000956235.1 Wasmannia auropunctata
GATCAAAATAATTATGTAGGGCCAGTAAGATGCTCTGGTTGCTAGAATGTCAAGATTTTTTGCAACATTTTTTCCAAACTTTCCTTTGGGACCGCCATTTTTGCCCGACTTAATTATTTGATTCTTTAATAATTGGTTATTGCATTTAGATCTCCAATGAAGAACTCAAGGCAGGAACCAAGATTAAGTAAAAAATGGCAGTTGTTTGCTATTGTAATGTCTAAAGATCTATAGGTTTTCGTCCGCCTCGGTAACTCGCGCCACGCTGATTCAAAATCACACAACTGCAACATTTTGCATAACATCGAAACAAATTTATTAATACCTCTATGATAGAACTATAAATACAAAACGTATCTACATACTAGTGAACGTTACACACTTTCT
>NW_012083007.1:0-634 GCF_000956235.1 Wasmannia auropunctata
ATGGTACTGATTGTAAAAAATGTCAAAAGCGTCTATACAGACAATGTTAGTAAATGTTTGAAATATTTATGGTTAAATACTAATTAGTATATAACCATAAATATATATATACTAATTAGTAGCAATAAAATACAGTATAAAAAAACGAAAGATTGCGTTTCTGTTTTTGAAATTTTATATGTGATGTATATTTTGTATGAAATTAATTATTTAATATTTATTAATTTTATTATACATTTATATGTATAATTACTCTTTATGTATATTATCAAGCGACGCGGTAGCGGCGCGACGCCAAGTACCTAAAAATCTGCGTGTTACTTCATTGCGCAAATGTCGTGACGCTACCATAGCTTTATCTGAAATTCTGATGTCAAACATACTTTCAATTCAAATATCTCAGAAATTATAACAGCAATACAAGATCTAGCGACATTTTCTGATATAATGTCGATACAAACTTTCGATTGCGACCATTGCGAATAAAATTAATGCAGTCAATACTGAGATCTCGAGATCGAGTTCGTGAAAAGTGTCACTTTATCAATCAAAAGTGACATTTTTCAGTCACACGTATACACATATACACGCAAAGCGGTTTGTCCTTTTCAGGCGAGTTTTCACAAAATCAACT
>NW_012083008.1:0-429 GCF_000956235.1 Wasmannia auropunctata
CCCGGCATAGAGTTACGCGAATCGAGTAGAGTATTTTGCGCTCGCCTTGCCACAGCCGGGTCATTTGTGCGTTTCTTATGTGTTATTTCGTGTTTCTTTTGCGTTATTGAGCGTCAGCATTTTTGCGTGTTAGCGTGCCGAATGTCGGCAGTGCTTCGGATTATCGCGACGCCACGTGGCGTGTGATCCGTAGTACGCCGTGCGAGGCGTACTCGCGTACAGCGACGAGATATTTTCGCGGATTTAAAGTAGCGTAAGAACGAAGCTCGTACACCCGTCATCTCCGGGAGCGTTCCCGGACGTGTGAATCGCGACCTCGGCGATACCGCCGACGGCTGCCGCGGCGTTAGTCGCGGCCGAACGAATCGCCTGTAAATTGCAGCACACGCAAATATATTTGTTACTCATTGTTATTATTACCGAAATTCT
>NW_012083009.1:0-444 GCF_000956235.1 Wasmannia auropunctata
GTTGACATATATAAAATAGTTTCTAAATATAATTACTTATCTCCGACCATATATCTGCAAACTATAGTATAAAACTTTAATGTTATAGAGTTCGCGTAGTTTAAACTGCGAGGTTTTAATTTTTTTCAGTCGGAAAATCAATTTAACTGATTTTAGCAGTTATTCCTACTTTTTTTTAAACAAAAATTCAAATTTCTAACTATATCATGCACATAACAAACATGATAAACAATAATTAGGATATAGACCGCGTAAGTGATAAACACAATTTAATTGAGAGTGCCTTAATCGGTCGAGGCTGGATTTTGGCATCTAATGATATTTCTATGTAAATCTTAATTCCATATTTCAGTCATTTTAAACTGCGCGTCGAATTAATTTCGTGCTTGTAACGCAATCATAAACCGAAGTCGGAATGGACTGAGTCGACAAGGCACACAGGGG
>NW_012083010.1:0-490 GCF_000956235.1 Wasmannia auropunctata
GATGTGTATAAGAGACAGCGTTTACACTGTGTAAAATCTTATCATATATGTATAAATAATTTAATAATCTATGTTATTATTAACTAGAGGATATAATAATTATTAATAATAAAAGTTATAATAATAGTTTTCAATTCAATAAATTCATTAATTGTCCTTTCCTTATTTAAATTATATCACATTTTCAATCGCGGAAAAAACGCTGATTGGCTGATATATTAATATGGCCGGCCACTTGTTCCACCATTCTCATTGATCAATCACCTTTATGCGCAACAGCACACCTCTATCAGGAGACACGGTAGTGGCTTGGTGTCAAGTGTTCAAACAAGCCATGCCGGGTCTCTTAACGCGAGCCGTCGCGTTGCGCGCACCTGAGATTTTGAGATTTTAATAACGGTCGAACCGATTAAGTTCTAACTAGACTTAATCGATAGCTTGGGTTCGATTTATATAATAAAGTGTTTTATTTTTTTCTACATGTCCTACG
>NW_012083011.1:0-406 GCF_000956235.1 Wasmannia auropunctata
GTTATTGCTATTAATCGTTTTCATTGTTGGTAGCTGATTTCCTGTTAATTGATAATAAAAATTCCAAATGTTTATTAATCATTTTAATCTTTTATTAATCTCGATGGCTTTCTTTAAATAATTAATAACTTTTATACAAAAATTCGACATTTATCAATCAGGTCAGAAAATTATAATTGGGAACCACACGTTTTGCTTCAATTTCACTTTTTATTTTCAGAAGTTATGAAACATTAAAAACGTCTGTGAATTCGTGCCCAGGTGTTCTGTACAGGAGAGAATAAAGTGAAATAATTGATACGGCAAACGGTGCAATCGCAGGCGCTTGCCATTTTCTGTATGTAATTAGATTGATTAAATAATTAGAAAAAAATAATTGTTATAAATACGAGTTTTACTAATCAGA
>NW_012083012.1:0-1060 GCF_000956235.1 Wasmannia auropunctata
GTAATTGATGTGTGTGTGTATGTGCGTGTGCGTGTGCGTGTGCGTGTGCGTGTGCGTGTGCGTGTGCGTGTGCGTGTGCGCGTGCGCGTGCGCGTGCGCGTGCGCGTGTGCGTGTGCGTGCGTGCGTGCGTGCGTGCGTGCGTGTGTGTGTGTGTGTGTGTGTGTGTGTGTGTGTGAGACAAAAAAGAATGTAATCGCATGTCCTTAAAATGTCATGTGTGTGCGCGCATGTAGCAGTCAGCTGATCGTCACGAGGGCCCCGCCTGCGTCCGACAGTAAGTTGCGCGCCCCTGTCTACCTTTCATACGCGGCCCATAATTCGCTAACTATTTCTTGTTATAATTTGAAAACTAAGCTTCGGATAAAATTTTGGTAAAGGAAAAATCTTAGAATTGAGTCAAGAATATGACATTTTAAGGACAAAAGTTTATTTTGGGACACCCTGTATATGGACTTAATACCTTTAATTGGACGGTTCATTGTTCCCTGTTCCCTATTTCTATTGCCTGTGCTTTTTATTATTTTCAAGGTTTAAGCGTTTATCTTGTGCATGTATGATTATCGGTAGGTTGTAAATCGCAATCAAAATGGAAAATCTAGATTAATGTGAAGGTTAACAAAAAAATCTCATATACAATAGAAATAAAATATATTTAAATGGTGACAAATAAAAAAATGATTGACAAGTAACGTTTCCAATAACGGTCTGTGAGACCGATATAGTGGTTTAAAGATTAAGAGTTGATTTTTTATAGATTTGAAAATATGTAGAATATCAAAAATCACATATATTTTTTCTTTTCTATGCATGAAATAAGAATGATTACTTAAAATTTTATGTTTTATAGCACTTTGATTATTAGTGCCTTGATCATAAACAATAGCACGCAATTTTAATCCCGTATCTAATATTGCTTGTATAACTTCATCTAATGCAGATGATAACAAAATATTATTTAGAGCACCTCCAGTTAAAACATACGCTATAGGTTGTTTTCAATTATGTAATAAACTTCGAACCATAAAAATTAATACACTTGTTGCGACCGTTGTGTTATGT
>NW_012083013.1:0-619 GCF_000956235.1 Wasmannia auropunctata
TAATAACCGGCTAGACCTAGGAAGGATTGTATATCCTTGACTTTCTTAGGTACCGGAAATTCTTTTACGGCCCTAAGCTTTTCGGGGTCAGGTTTTATCCCCCCTTCCGTGATTATATGCCCTAGGTAGGTTACTTTTTTGCGAAGAAATTTACATTTATTTGGTTGTAATTTCAGATTATGCTTGCGTAGTCTACTAAGTACCTCTATGAGTCGGCGGTTATGCTCCTGTAGACTAGAGCCATAAATGACTATATCGTCTAAATAAACAAGGCATCTGATTCCCTGAATGCCCGCGAGTACCGAGTTCATTAGCCATTGGAACGTGGCCAGTGCGTTTTTTAGCCCGAACGGCATTCGGTTAAACTCGTAATGCCCGTACGGTGCTGAGAATGCCGTCTTGCATTTGTCAGCTTCGCTCATCGCTATTTGATGATACCCGGAGGCTAGGTCAAGCATCGAGAAATATTTCGCGCTTCCCAGCTGGTCCAGTATATCCGTGATGTTGGGTAGCGGGAACGAATCTCCGATGGTTAGGTCATTCAGTTTACGGAAATCTACAACTATCCGTGATTTGGTATGCCAGATGCGTCAGTTTTCTTTAGGAACCACCAGAATCG
>NW_012083014.1:0-389 GCF_000956235.1 Wasmannia auropunctata
ATAATCAGTCAGAAAAGACGCTTCTAATTTTATTACATCAGTATCGTCACAACAGACACATCTGATTTTCAGTTTTATCAGTGCTGACTAGACGCTTCTGATTTCAATAAAATTAGTGCTTCGGAAAAGGTAGGAGTTTTTTGCATAGCACAATTTTAATAAAATGTTGTCTCATGCATTTTACATCCTTCGAATATTTCTCTTCGCAAGGATTACCTCCCAAGGCTATAGTTGTGGCAAAAGCCGCAGCATAATTTCCACAAGAGAAGAATAACTATCTGGTTGTTCTTGAACCCTTTCTATAATTACATTTCCTTGACTGATTTTTGGATAGCGCAAATGTATATAATTTTTCTCTTGGGGTTTTAATTTGTCATATGTACAGCCAG
>NW_012083015.1:0-518 GCF_000956235.1 Wasmannia auropunctata
TTATTATAATATAATATTTGTTTCGTAGGATGGAGACCGAGAGGCAGGAGAAGCGGACAATTCCAAAGGACAAAAAGATTTTTTAATTTTTGTTCAACATATGCGACAACTATAACAAACACTATTTCGGAGAAAGAGGAAGAGGAAGAGAAACAGGAAGAAATTAATAATTTATTTTTATTTCTTAAAAAAATAGTTTTACTATGTAATTCTGTTATTTATTTTAAAATGTTAAAATGTTGTTAAAAAATGTTGTTAAATGTTTACAAATAAATTAATAAATTAATAATATATACACTGTTAAATCTATAGTGTCAACCTAAATCTATAGTGTTTATTTATATATATTTAAATAATAAAAATTTTTTAAAACACTTGTTATTTATTATTTATAACAAAAATTGCGCAATGATTAGTATTTTTGTTTATAAGAAAAAGATGAATTAATTATGATACAATTAATTAAAAAATATAACGTTTACATTAAAAAAAATTACAATAACAAGTGTTTTAAAAAA
>NW_012083016.1:0-374 GCF_000956235.1 Wasmannia auropunctata
ACGAGTTTCGAATAAATATGCGTCAACAGGATGACGTTAGTTATAAAAATATGCTTTCTAGAATTCGACTTGGAGTTGTAACAGATGATGACATTAAGACACTGAATTCCAGAAAAATTAATTTTAAATCTACATTGTGCAATGAGAGGCTAAATGAAATATGTGAACATCTTATAAAACAGCCATGTGATACAGTATGTTTACCAACTTGCAATTTATGTAATGTATTGAATACTGCAATGTTAGAACGTATACCTTCTGTAAATATTTCACTGTTAGCACAAGACATTACTGATTGTCCAGTGTATTTAAAGAAAAAGGTTTTAAAAGCTATTGGTATGGATGATGACGATAATACAAAAACTGGTGGAGTT
>NW_012083017.1:0-435 GCF_000956235.1 Wasmannia auropunctata
ATATACATAGATCATTGATTAATATACGAAATATTTATAAATTTTTGTGTTTATTCTACTGTGTTACAGATCGAAAAGAAACAACACCGTTTCAGCGTTTAAATTAAAAAACAAAATTTTTTTTTATAAATATATACATTACATATAAAAATAAATATTTATAATTATAACAAAAGTGTTAGTCATTTTCTTTGCGTGTGTTCCTTTCTTTTTCTCATATTATTTCTAGGTGCGAACAGTCAATTGTGGAGTTAAAAAGGCCCTTTTCAGGGCCATCCCGCCGATGTGTGGCCGCCACCGTGATGTGATGGCAGAGCTTATGCGCGTCTCTTCCAGGGGGGACACGCAAACGAAGAGCGGCCACATAAAAATTGTATTTATTTCTATGTCACTAATCATTTTGTAAAACTGAGTCGACAAGGCACACAGGGGATA
>NW_012083018.1:0-578 GCF_000956235.1 Wasmannia auropunctata
TTGCGTCTAGTGAAGCGCTCAATCCTGATATTCAATTTGATACCAATGAGGTCATGGGCGGACAGAAAACAGACATTATGCTGTTCATAAGACAATAGTTTATCGGTATCATCTATGATGCAGAGATCCAGAAATGTGGACGACGTGCGAGTGTGATGAGTAAGGGCGAAAGGAACTAAGTAGAGATCCGTTGCTTTCACAAAAGATCTGACCTGCTCCGAGTCAAAAGTGGAGGTGCACAGATCCGCATTAAAGTCACCACAGATAACAAGGTGCCTGTAATTCACCGATAGTTCAGTGAAGACGTCGAAGAAAGCGGAAAGCCCACAATGAGACGGTCGATACACCACAGCAAAAAGCACCCCGGAGTTATAGCTTGGGGAGACCTCCGCGATAATATACTCTGGCCCTCCCACATATGTGCCCCCCGACTGCCCCACAATCCTGATCCGAAGGGCGCTTGACGCATAGAAAGCCACTCCACCCCCACCCCTGCCCAGTCTGTCACACCTGTAAACCTGGAACCCCCGCAATGAAACCATACCATCGGTGATACTTGGCTTGAGCCAGGTTTCCGA
>NW_012083019.1:0-328 GCF_000956235.1 Wasmannia auropunctata
TGTCAACTTTAGATATATATTGCTGAATTCTATACGACTCGATCGGCACATCAAACAAGGAATCGAAACCTCCACACGACTTGCTCTTCGTTTTGTCAACGGATTCCGCGTCAAGACTCATAGCGCCACGCTTAGCAGGCGGCGCAGACGATGAGGCAACAGGATCGCCATGTCCAACAGATTGCAATTTATCGCTAACACATACCGCAGCCGTCATAGCGTACGTCGTCTATCTTCTTCCGACTACACCAGATATTAATTCACGCGATTCAGCACGACTTATCATAGTCTCTTCTCGCGACGCAACAAGATTCGTTCCATAATTCTT
>NW_012083020.1:0-547 GCF_000956235.1 Wasmannia auropunctata
TTTGTATTTTTTGCAGGATGGAAAGAGGACGACAGGTCCGTGGATATGAATGGATCATCAAAAGTTTCGTATTATTATGCGTTGTTTACAGTAATCTATGCGATGCGAGATAGTGTTTTGAGGTGTGTATTGAAGTCAATATATTCTTAAAGTAGTTGAAATTCGGCGTGGCTCAACGATGCGACAAATTGTAACGTTGTGAACGTCATATATTAGACTGCTCGAATAATTGTCGAATATTCTAACATGATGTTCATGACGTTAAAATTTGTTGCATTAGTGATCCATTGAAAATTTGTGTACGCAAGAAAAAAAAATTGTTCTCGTGCAATTTTGATTTTATTGTCTTAATGCGAACTATTAAACAACTATTTCATTACATGTGCGTCGAAAGTGGCTCCTTCCCGCACTCTTTGCGGTTCGAAAAGTAGCCATTTTCCGACAACCGTGCGGGAAGTCAAGATCGTGCGGGAAGTAGTCACTTCCCGCACGGTCTGTAGTGCGAAAAGTAACGTCACGCATGCGACAAGTAGCGCCACGAGACTTT
>NW_012083021.1:0-435 GCF_000956235.1 Wasmannia auropunctata
TTTTTTTGATCACTCTTTTTTATTTGCTTCCTCTTGTTGCTTTATTGCCTTATTCTCGATTGTGATATTGGCTGATTCACTTACAGCTTACGTTTTTTAATATGCACCATTTAATCTCAATCTGAGGAATATTTCAGTGTGTGATCGCAAATCCAAGTTCGCGCATTTCTCCGTGGAGCAGCTTTAGCAATAAATGTCTATAATAGACGCGTTTACAATTATAGAATGAGAATAATATATATATTCAAGAGGCTTTGTTTCTTAAATAACTCTTGTACCTTCGCTTAATAGAACAATAAATAACTTAATATGCTTAATATATACCTACACATATACGCTTCTTATTCTCTATTATATAAAGATTATTTTTGTTACGTTGTAATAACGTAATAACTTCGTATAGCATAACTGAGTCGACAAGGCACACAGGGGATA
>NW_012083022.1:0-472 GCF_000956235.1 Wasmannia auropunctata
TGGAATGTTGCGACGTATCATTTTCGCAGAGAGATCGGAATAGTGACGCTGCGTGAGTTGTTGTGGGACGCTGATGGTATGTAATCGTTCATTATTGGATTATCGATTTGTTAAAAAAATGAAAGCGTTTGGAAGAAGATCTATTACGATATGCAATTGATTAGTGTACCTGTGGACAATTTCGGAGAAACTTTGTGGCTAGGACTAGTGCAGAAAAAATAAAATACAGATGGAGCCTAATAATGATAATGCTAGAGATGATGAACTTTATGATCTGGCTAGGTATGCCCTTACGGATGCCTATCTCGCGTGGGAGCGTCATTGCGATGAGCGTCTCGAGTTGTTGCGGAGAAAATGTCGTGGATGCAATATGTCGCGACTTTCCACCGGTACAATTAACTCTCTAATCGGTCGAATATTACGATTGGAGGGTTTGAAGAGCGCTTTACGTCGACGTGTCATTTTCGAAGGT
>NW_012083023.1:0-471 GCF_000956235.1 Wasmannia auropunctata
TCTCCATGTCGCGATAATTTTGTGAGGACAAAGCATCTAGATACTTACCACAACATATTAACGTTGACACATCTCCATACAACGGTAAATGATAACACATAGGTATAACTAGACGCGGGGTCGCGAAAGGGGGTTCCAGCGCGGACCCAGCTGCAATTTTCTTTCTCTCTCCCTCATGCGGTATCTCCGTCCCACCCATGATTTTCGCGTGCGATGTAATTCGACGAAGAGATATGGAACGAAAAAAATTTATCACATAATGTATATTTAACAGACAATGTATATATATTTAGCACATAATTAATATATTTAACACATAATGTATATATTTAATACATAATTAATTATGGAACGCATCATGCACAATATGATCTGACGCGTAAGCTATGAGTTCACATTCAATAAGCGACGTTTTATCATATATCGTATAACTTCGTATAATGTAACTGAGTCGACAAGGCACACGAGGGG
>NW_012083024.1:0-514 GCF_000956235.1 Wasmannia auropunctata
TTACTACAGTGTATAGGAAATAGACGGTCGTTCCGTCAATTATAAAGCACCGTCATCGCATGTAGTTCGTAAATCATAAATACGTAATGATCGGGATGCATTCATGCAGATCACGTTGTAACAGTATGCTAATTAATAAGTTCAACTGCGTCACAAGAGTTTTGCCGATGAATCAATTCTCACGATAAAGAGGAAATTGTTTTTATAATATTATGCTTTTGGACAAAAATATTCTGTAAATTATTATTAGAAATGTAAAGCTAATAAATTATAATTAGTTTACAAAATCTTTTTTATTTTTAAAAATATTCTATTATCAAGCGTTCTCGAAAGATTAATAAATACTCTAATAATTCTAATAATTGAATAAATGTGAGGATTGAAGAAATTTTTATAATTTATAATATACTATGAATACAATTATATATAATAAATAAATTATATAAACTGTATAAAAATCATAATTATAATAACGTAATAACTTCGTATAGCAACTGAGTCGACAAGGCACACA
>NW_012083025.1:0-362 GCF_000956235.1 Wasmannia auropunctata
GCTGCTACAGCAGTATCCTTATTGAGATTTTGTTTTATCCAGCATTTAATAGTTTTTATCAAGAAACTTTTGCCGGTACCTCTTTCTCCACTGACAAATAATCGTAATTTTTTATCTGACTGTATTGTATTTGTGACTCTATCAAATACTCTTTTTTGATCTGTATTCAATTTTAAAATCATTTCAGATATATCGATTTCCTGTTTGTTTCCAAGATCCTTAAAATCTTGCATCGCTTCATCGGCTTCAATATTTTGAACATCTATAGGATTATCGGGATCATCTTGAGACACATTCTGTTTTTCTAAAACGTAATAACTTCGTATAGCATACAACTGAGTCGACAAGGCACACAGGGGATA
>NW_012083026.1:0-335 GCF_000956235.1 Wasmannia auropunctata
CCTAACATTTTTTTTTAATTTTTCTAAATTTTTTTTTACCAAATTAAAGCGTATTTTAAGACAAATTTAACCATGTGTGATAAAGTTATTTTCCGAAGTATCATTTTCGAGAAATAATTATAAACGCCTCTGTACGCACACCATCCATACTCGTTTATGCGCTAATTTATCTACGTGAACATATTTTTTTCACGATTTATATATTTGCGTCATAATGTCTTACCATCTACATACGTATAATCATTGAAATGAATTAGTTATTTGTAGTGACTTTCCCATTTGTAGCTGAAAAGTTACAATATATACATTCAAAAGTTACAATATATTAGCAGTAA
>NW_012083027.1:0-1049 GCF_000956235.1 Wasmannia auropunctata
AAAGAGCAAAATACCGATTATGTTTCATGATGTAATTCCATTGTAATTCAATTGAATATGTAGGTAGTTTACAAGGATTGACGAAGATTCATTATTTGAAAATAAACAAATTTTATTTTAAGTAAAAAAATTATTTCTTGTAAAGAAATATATATATATAATTAATAATTATTTATAATTAATAATTATATAAATATATATATATATATATATATAATTTGCCTGCTTTTTTCTCCTTTGTCCATCGTCATATCCAATGGGTATCTGTAATAGCAATATATGACTTAAACAGTTATATATATATATATATATATATATATATATATATAATGACTTAAACAGTTTAATAAAAACTAAACGTTTGCAGCGATGTACTTGCATGTCGCAGGATAAACTTTGAAGAGCATCCACAATGTAGAACCAATGGAAACAAGGTATAGCTGAAAGAACAGAATAAAAATTTTTCCAAGTTTGAACAACTCATGTCGCGTCAGAGATATACACAGTCCTGTTGTTCATCAACTTTTGTGCACTATATATTTCAATTAAATCATGTTATTAGTTTATGGAAAATTTGTTATGTGTATAATACTACGCAAAGATATCATTTCACTTGGAATTGTAAAGCAATGTATACTGTATCTAATTGTAAGTATTACGATTGCACGAAGCGTACTTTGACAAATTTGTCACATGATTGACACACATTTCTTGATGAAAATAAAGATTAGAACGTAAGTCGAATATAAAAAGAGAATAACAGAAACGTAAATAAAACTTCTATGAAGCAAAAATTAAAACATGTATAAACATAGCATAAATATTGAAGCATAAACGACCATTTTTGTTTTAATGTTGAATAACTCGATGAAAAAAAATCGTACAACGCTCAACAAAAAAGCAAATTAAAGGTAAAGATTCACTCTTTCGAAAGCTGTAAACTGTATTTGTATGCGACTTTTAATTCGCGCCATGGAACTTGTCAAATTCCGTAAAAAATTTGAGATTCGTCGGGTCTCCTTTTCTATCCGTGTAATTCCATGAAAACT
>NW_012083028.1:0-371 GCF_000956235.1 Wasmannia auropunctata
GTCAAAAATCGAAGAATGACCATGTAGGAGTTGACCTAGGTCGATTTTTTATATTTTTCGATTTCTGCAATAAAAATTTTTCATAAAGGTTCTCATGTCAAAAATCGAAGAATGACCATGTAGGAGTTGACCTAGGTCGATTTTTTATATTTTTCGATTTCTGTAATAAAAATTTTAAAAAATTTTTTTAAACCAAAAATCGAAAAATCTTAAAAATAAATATGACTAATTTTCCCTCGGACAATTTTTTATATTTTTCGATTTCTGCAATAAAAATTTTTCCGAGAAATTTCTCGGGTCAAAATCGATATATGACTATGTAAGAGTTGACCTAGGTCAATTTTTCATATTTTTCGATTTCTGTAATAAAA
>NW_012083029.1:0-315 GCF_000956235.1 Wasmannia auropunctata
TATCCCCTGTGTGCCTTGTCGACTCAGTAAACGGTGTACAGCGCGATAAAGATCGCGGGTCCAGCAAGATTCAAAGTAGGCGATTCGGTACACGTGAGCAAGTACAAGACGATTTTCGAGAAAGGTTACACGCCGAATTGGACCACCGAGGTGTTCAAGATCGCGAAAGTACAGCGTACCAATCCCGTGACCTATCTACTCGAGGACTATCGCGGAAAATCCGTCGCCGGAGGGTTCTACGAGCACGAGTTGCATCGCGCGACGTATCCGGACGTGTATCTTGTAGAGAAGGTGCTGCGCAGGAAAGGAGACGAG
>NW_012083030.1:0-1560 GCF_000956235.1 Wasmannia auropunctata
CATGGGGAAGGGGGGGAGGCGTCGTACATATCCTTACGTAAGATTTTTCATATCTGCTGCTGCCATGAAAAACAAGCAATATTAATTTTACATCGAGCATAATCGGGAAAATCTTACATAATTAGGAGGGGAAGGGGGTTCAGAAATTCTGACATTTGCTTACATGGGGGAGGGGGGAATAAAAAATGGCCAAAAATATGCTTACGTAATATAACGGTCCCCATCTTATGTACAAACGACATTAGAAAAATTGTGTTATTTACATCAAAAGAGAGAAGCTATATGTATATACGACATAATTTATCGACGAAGGAAAAAAGGAGGGAATAAGCATACTTTCGATATCTTCGCAGTCATATTTTGGAGATCTCAGAAAAATGATCTGTGTTGAGACACAATATTTTAATCTTAATAAAATTTTTTAACTCGCTGTAGGCTTGTGGCCTCATCAACAAACGAAATTTGCCCGATTTCGATTATTTTCTTCCTGGATATTCTAATAACTGTTATTTTATTACAAGTAAGACTATAACTCCTTTTTTTTAAATATTGTTACGCTCGCGCTCACTGTTATACACTCGCGCCTGCGGCAAAGACGGAGACAATCGCGAGCTCGCGCGGAAAAGAACAACACACTCGTTTACAAATGAACTACAACGGTTTATTGAACTCTTAATACACTCGCGTCAATCCAGAGAGTCCCGCCAAACAACTCGTTGCTAAGGGAGCAACCCTCTCTTGTCCGCTTCCGCGGAAGATTTCAGACTGCGCAACTTATGCTCGGCCGACACCGCGAAGCACGGGCGTAACAATATTATCACTTTAAGATAAGCTATACGATATCCCAGAACTGGCGTACCGCCAGGTACCAGCGTATTCTCTGTGAAATTCTAAGACGAAAAGTTCTTTACCAAAACGCGATCCAATGAATAGAATTTGAACGGTAAACTATTGAAGTTCACAAATGGACGCGCGTGGAATTCGCGCGGTCAGGGTCGGCACGACCGGGACAAGCACGAGACACTTCAGACACTTGCTCGTGTCATAACGTGTTTCTTATTACTCTGCTTGTCAAAGATGTTGAACAATTCTGCAATTTGTTTAAAAAATGCTAAAATATTCAACACAATTTTAAAATTGTGTACAAAATTTTATCATTGCTACAAAAATATAAAAATTAATTAAAATACCATAAAAATATTTTTAAAAATTAAAAATTGTTTAAAATATCTTGAAATAGTTAATAAAATTATAAAATTGTATTTACAGAATTTTATAACCATTTTTTAATTTTATTAACTACATATTTCAAGATATTTTAAACAATGTTTTTAATTTTTAAAAATATTTTTATGGTATTTTAATTAATCTTTATATATTTGTAGCAATGATAAAATTTTGTACACAATTTTAAAATTGTGTTGAATATTTTAGCATTTTTAAAACAAATTGCAGAATTGTTCAACATCTTTGACATTTTTAATACAGTTATGAGTTATTAAAAAAATTTTTTTAAAGCAATAATAAAAATTTAAAATAATTGTAATATTGCTTACATAA
>NW_012083030.1:2919-3759 GCF_000956235.1 Wasmannia auropunctata
GAGTTCAGACGTGTGCTCTTCCGATCTTATTATAAATGGCTGCCGAATAAATCAAACTTATGATTGGCCATTCGACGCCATTTTTAATATTTTCTAGTACTTTTGCGATACTGCCATAAGCCGGTCGCGCTTCTCTGTTAATCTAGGACTCTACATACTCCCACCTTGAGTTACGTCTTTTGAAATAGGAGCAATTCAACAAATCTGAAAAAAAAGAGTAAAAACAAGTAAAGCTAGAAACCAAGTCTTTCCGGTTTCTTGACAACACGACCACTCTGTGTCGTTAATCTCGACTTCGTCAAAGGCCTCGTGTCTTCCTTAGAATCAGATTCTGATTCCTTAACAGTTTCAGATACAGTCTTAATTGTCTCGAAAAATTTGCCGGCCTCACGACTGGAGTATCTCACTTCTAATGGGAATAGTCTTTGGATGGGACGGATTAGTTCGCCTCTTGCAGTTTTCAACTTCGCGACACGTGTATGTCCATCCTTTTCAGGGAAAACTTGTATCACCTTCCAAGGGGCCAATCCAGACGTTTTTGTAAGTCATTTCCAACTAATATAATATCACCGACTGTGACGGAAATCGAACTGTTCTTATGTTTAGTTCATCGGGATAGTTGTCCTAGATACTGCATGCGGAAACATTGTCTGAATTCTTCCTTTAATCTTTGGCGATAGCGTATTCTTTTTGCGAAGAGGGTCCTGTTAACTTGATCCAAATCCGGGATACCATTTTCTCGAATATCGCTAATGAACATAGCTGGAGTGATCGCGGCAATCTCCGTGCTTTCTTCCGTTAGATAAGTAAGAGGTCTTGAATTAACAATCGCTTCACAGT
>NW_012083031.1:0-302 GCF_000956235.1 Wasmannia auropunctata
TGTCGCGGTTATGATCGATTGTGGGACGGCTTCATATATACTCAAATTGGAATTTCCGAAATAATCTCCGAAGAAAGTCGCGCGAACTCAGTCAGTCGCCCGAGTAGAAATTTGGGTTCGATGCACGGAAAGAACGATTTTGCTGGAAGGTCTAAAAATTTTACTGGATACAGATCTGAAAATGATTCTTGTTGGACCGTCAAAATAATTTTGTTGGAAAGTTGAAAATGATAAGCATTTTTAACCTTCTAACAAAATTATTTTAATATTCCAGCAATCAGTTTGATTTTCCAATAAAATTA
>NW_012083032.1:0-577 GCF_000956235.1 Wasmannia auropunctata
TTCACCCTTGTATCGTTCCCCCGGGTGTGAGGAATTTGGAGTGGCTCCTGCCGAGAAACACTCAGCCAAGAGCAGAGAAACGCTCTACTCCTGGGTATTTCGGGGCCACTGTGCGGATCGTGTCTGGAGGTCTGCGAACCGGGACGCCACCGAGAATCACTCGGACCGAGGCAAAGCCACTCTTTACCCCGGTGTCGTCGGTTCGTGAGACGGTCAGGAACTGGTAGCCTTCCTGGCTTCGGAGCCCCTTATATACCCTATCATTACGGCCGCGATCGGCTCCGTTCGGTGGTTTCCGGTACCGTTACATGACTTACGGTAACGTCTTTGTCGGCTGGCCTTAAGTTGCCAGCCGACGACCTTTGGAACGCTTAAAAAAATATGGGGCGCACCGCGCCTTCTTCGCCCGACGGTTCGTCGGTCGGGCGGCATCCGGCGGTTGTTCGGCCGGGAACGATGCACTTTCGGGGGTGCATCGTTACAATGTAAATAGCTGAGAAAGCTAATAAATATCATTTCATTTCAAGTTCATTCAAGTTCCCTACCGACCTAACGTAATAACTTCGTATAGCATAAA
>NW_012083033.1:0-686 GCF_000956235.1 Wasmannia auropunctata
CGAAAGAACGCCCATTGGGTGTTCCTATTGAGGTTAAGCACAATATATTTGATTTTCCATCTGCTGATCCTCTTATCATAAAGTCGAATCTTAACTTTTCCATTTTTATGTAAATTTTCAACGAGAATGTTGTTTTTTAATGAGGTTAGGTTCTCTTATTCGGGAATAACCGGGAAAAGAATCGAATCGTTTCTCTGTAAAACAAAGAAACAACATTCAATGTTCGTTATCCACGATGCTATTCTCAACGTCGTTTCTAACCTTCTTTCAGAACTTTCTCTCCACGTGTTTCCCCTCTTCCCAACCTCTTCCTGTCTTTGCACACTCAAAAAGGGATTTCGATAACAAGTAGCAAATTACGTGACAGAAAAATCAAAGATGGGATAAAATCTCCAACAGCAGCATACTTGGCGCGCCCGTTTTTTATACAGGGTGTCCGGTAATAACCGCCCAAAATCTCGTGGGCTGGTAGAACAGATTAAACTAAATCGAAAAGTCCTCTACCATTTTGCAAAATTCGCAATCGTTAACGAGATATTAATTTTTGAAGATCGGCGAATAAACGCGTATCCTTCCGCCTACTGCTGAATGCAGGCGCGTGGCGAGATACGATCGCTCCATCGCTGGTAGTTGCTAGCCCAGCTAGCCGGTAGTTGACGAGCAGTGGGCGGTCGTATCTCGCCGCG
>NW_012083034.1:0-324 GCF_000956235.1 Wasmannia auropunctata
CTGATAACAAGAAACGTAAAGCATCAGTTGATAATGCTCCATTACAAAAAAAGAGAAACTACAACAGGTATTATAGTTTAAAAAATATAAAAATGTTATATTTTTTCATATTATAAATTTCTTTTTCTAATCAATATAATAAGTATACAAACTTCTCAAGTTAAGAATTTTAAACAAAAATGATTTAGTAAAGTTTGCTGGTTTTAATTTTATATTTGAATGTTTGTTGTGAAAAATATGTTTATTTTTAGGATACTGTAAATCGTATAGACGAAGCTTTTGAGCAAATTCTTTTAAAGGTTAGTTGACGTTTTCTAAAATAAT
>NW_012083035.1:0-333 GCF_000956235.1 Wasmannia auropunctata
AACGGAAGGTTTATACAATCAAATTGAATGCGAAATTTGCGAATTTATTTCAGAGCAAAGAAATAAATGGACACAGTTCGTTCTGTTATTTATTGCTATATTTGAAATAAAAGAAAAATTTGTTATAAAACTTATTAAAAGTATAGGCGTTTTTGTCACAAAATAGACCTTCCCCGCCCGAAAATGTCGAGCACCTCATGATTTGACACGTAACTTTTAAGGAAACAATCCAATCTTTTGTGATCTAATTTTTTCTTAAGATTGCTCTACAAATCAAATCTAAAATGAACCATTAAAAATGTCATTATAAATTAGTAACAATTACATAAATAA
>NW_012083036.1:0-453 GCF_000956235.1 Wasmannia auropunctata
AGATTCGTCGGGTCTCCCTTTCTATCCGTGTAATTCCATGAAACATCAGTAGGATCGTTTTCTCAAGTACCGATTTAGAAAGTAGAGATTTCAAGCTGTAAAATGCTTTTTTGATCATCTCGATACGATCATTTTTGACGAAGTTACACTCTCTTGAATTTTGCCTATTTTTGGAGGCTAGAACAGGTGATCCTTTAATTTTTTGGACCAGTGTATATATACATATGTGTATATATATGTATATATACATGCTTTTTTTGTTATATATGTATATATATATATATATATGTATGTGAAAAGGCAGTTTTCAGGACGACTTTTAGCATGCATCGGCAGTTTTGAGGACTTGTGGTAGTTATCAGGTACGACCTGAAACCTATATATGTGTATCGGCAGTTTTAAGGACCGTCCTGAAAACAACCATTATTTTAGTTTTTATATAAAGTCCTTAAA
>NW_012083037.1:0-447 GCF_000956235.1 Wasmannia auropunctata
CGTTGTACGATTTTTTTTCTACCGAGTTATTCAACATTAAAGCAAAAATGGTCCTTTTTGCTTCAATGTTGAATAACTCGGTGAAAAAAAATCGTACAACGCTTAACAAAAAAGCAAATTGAAGGTAAAGATTCACTCTTTCGAAAGCAACAAACTGCATTTGTGTGCGATTTTTAGTTTATGCCATGAAACCTTTTAAATTTAGTACACATTTTTGGAGATTTGACGCATTTTCATTTGGACCTATGCAATTCCATAAAAAATCAATAGGATCGTTTTCTAAAGTGTCGATCTGAAAAGTAGAAATTTCAAGCTTTAAAATGCTTTTTTGAACATCTCGATATGATCATTTTTTACGAAGTTACACTCATTTGAAGCTTGTCTATTTTAAAATTACAGAATACATATGCCAAAAATAAAATCACCTTACTTTACCATCCAAAAATA
>NW_012083038.1:0-305 GCF_000956235.1 Wasmannia auropunctata
AAATGCCATTCTCCTTAGTTTATACGTTTGTCTTACGACTCACTAGTGATTACACGGAAATTGTAGGCGTGAATCATGAAATCTGCCAAATGTAAAAACATACATATACAGGGTGTCCCGTAACGCTTAATTAATATTTCAAGGCGTGAAAAGAGAATGAAATTTTGAACTAAAAGTTCCTCTTTCAATTTTGGCTCAGACCATTATTTACAGAGTTATTATCGAATAAAGTTAATCAATTAGATCGCGTTTAGCCGGAGTACGCAGGAGCGTAGCGTGCCGTATGTAGATCGGAAGAGCACACG
>NW_012083039.1:0-306 GCF_000956235.1 Wasmannia auropunctata
GTAAGATATCGACCAATTACAATCGATTATTCTTCTCATATTCGACTACGATTGGTCTATTTCTTACTGCTTAAGGCTTAAAATCCTTATTGTGGACCGACACTTACGCAGAAAGTCTTTGGCTGCGTTCTTTTTGGCGCTTACAGCGCTTATAAGCATCATTTGTCTTTGTTCAATATTTGATAAACAACAAGGATGAAATGATTTTGTGAGCGCTGTAAGCAGCTGTAAGCGCCAAACGGAATTGCAGCCTTTGTTATTGTGTGGTCACCCGTTCCACCCGGCTCAAGGAGCCATGTGGTTTTT
>NW_012083040.1:0-391 GCF_000956235.1 Wasmannia auropunctata
GTATAAGAGACAGATTGTGATCTCACCATTCCGGCTTCGGTTTATGATTGCGTTACAAGCACGAAATTAATTCGGCGCGCAGTTTAAAATAACTGAAATATGGAATTAAGATTTACATAGAAATATCATTAGGTGCCAAGATCCAGCCTCGACCTAATTAAGGCACTCTCAATTGTAATTGTGTTTATCACTTACGCGGTCTATATCCTTAATTATTGTTTATCATGTTTGTTAAGTGCATGATATAGTTAGAAATTGATTTTTGTTTAAAAAAAGTGGAATAACTGCTAAAAGCAGTTAAATTGATTTTTCCGACTGAAAAAAATTAAACCCTCTCAGTTTAAACTACGCGAACTCTATAACATTAAAGTTTTATACTATTGTTTGCAGA
>NW_012083041.1:0-461 GCF_000956235.1 Wasmannia auropunctata
TGGAGTTCAGACGTGTGCTCTTCCGATCTACGTTGACATTCAGAGCACTGGGCAGAAATCACATTGCGTCAACACCCGCGAGGGCCATCGCAATGCTTTGTTTTAATTAGACAGTCGGATTCCCCTAGTCCGTGCCAGTTCTGAGCTGAGCGTTGAATGGCGGCCGAAGAGGACGACCACGACGGCTCGCGCCGCCACGGAAGCCTCGCAGCAAGGAAGATCCGCGGGAGGCCAAGGCACGGGACCGAGCTCGGATCCCGTGTTCGGCGCGAGAACGCCGAGCGTTCACCTCGCCCAGGCCCGGCACGTCAGCCAGACCCGCTTCCCGACCAAGCCCGACACGCCCCGCTCCTCAGAGCCAATCCTTATTCCGAAGTTACGGATCCAATTTGCCGACTTCCCTTACCTACATTAGTCTATCGACTAGAGGCTCTTTACCTTGGAGACCTGCTGCGGATATA
>NW_012083042.1:0-726 GCF_000956235.1 Wasmannia auropunctata
CCCCGCTGGCCCCCGTTCATTGATCGAGAATCCCCCCTGTCTATCTACTATTTATTATACTACAACTTGTTACATTAATAATAATATACATTATAACACAAAATTTAATGGGACTTGTGGTTTTATCAGTGCAAAAAATTGCTACAATAATCAATTTCAACGTTTAAAATTTATTATTCTTTGTCATTTTAAGATGTATAATTATGTAAAGCAACGTTAAAAATATTATAATAAATATAAAAATATAAAAATCGTATAAAAATATTTTAATAAAAGTAATTTATTTTATAAGTAAGAATAATTATATTTATTTATTTTTAGATCTATTTTCTTAAAGATTTAATAAGATATTTTATAAATAGAAAAATTATTTGTAAATAAAAAGATTTTTATTTATTATAATATACCTGCAATTATAAAGTTGATTCACAGAATATTGACGCAGCAATTAATATTATAATATACAGGGTGGACCATTTTAATCCATCCAGTCGAATATCTCGAAAATCAAGCACGAGAGAGAAAAATTTTTCAGACAAAAGTTGTTTGGTTTCGAGGGGGACATAAAATGATAACATTGGTTTGACCGCGAGTGGCGTCGTCAAGGTCAGAACAAGGTCACTTTGAATTTTTTAAATAGAACCCCCAATTTTTTATTACATGTTCTTATAGCACGCCTCGAGAACTTTCCAAAACACATAAATGAAATATTTTTTTATGAAATAA
>NW_012083043.1:0-433 GCF_000956235.1 Wasmannia auropunctata
ACATTTTGAAGACGTCATCGTCGCAAATCCAGCGTGCTCGACGAAGAACCCGCGGGCACGATAAAGAAAAGCGACGAAGTTCTTTTTACACATTCGCGTATACGCTACACATATCAGTCGCAATAATGACAATATTTTTTAATTAGCAATATATATGAAGTAATCACGGTATTTTTAATGTTAAAAATACCGTGATTACTTCAAAATAAATAATGTGCGTTAGAAAAATGTTCACGAAGCCGAGTTTTGTGTCGGTTAAATTTGAACACACGTGATAAGAACGTGTTATAATGTGCATTTTAATATTAAGTACATACGTCATGAGAGAAAGTTCTTATAAATATATCTTTATAAAACTTTCCCATTTTTTTGACTACCGAATACTATATCAGATATTTATAATCAATCTTCTCTCTCTTTTACGAAAGTTGAA
>NW_012083044.1:0-300 GCF_000956235.1 Wasmannia auropunctata
AAGGTTCACATTCTTTCTCAACCGCATGTTCTCTCTCTTTCCCACTCATTGGAAGGTTCGCGTTCTCTCTCCCTCCCACCCGTTGGAATTTTTTCTTCATCATGCAATAGAACGCTTTTTCATTTTAATTTTAAGGAAAAAAGAACGAAGAGAAAAATATTTTACCACATGATGTATGTTTAATACACATTTTATTTATGTATCGCATCATACACAATATTTTTGAAGCATAATTTAAAAGCATTATTCAATCTTCCGCATCATGGTTGACACCCATATTCCCAGGCTCCGACGGTCTAG
>NW_012083045.1:0-430 GCF_000956235.1 Wasmannia auropunctata
GACGCTCATTTTTGGCGTCAAAATTACGTAATCATAGTTGACTTGCACGAAAAGCGGCAATATCAAGTTTAACGTCAATCGTATAATTCGTATATCTAAAATGTTCCGAACAAAATAACAACAGCCTTTGACTAAGCTAAAGCTGAGAAAATCCAACTTCTTTTTTTGACGCTAGCGTCAAAGTCGAAGTCACACGTGATTACCAAAAATTCAACATGTTGATTTCTTTACGTCTTACTGACAAGGAGATGGCACGAACTGTAAACTAACAAATGAGATGAGCCATAGCCCATTCGAAAGGGTGGGTTGCGTGTACTAACACGGTAAAAGGGTTTGCGTAAATGGACTTTGGTTTCTGAGAAAATTGCAAGTAAAGTTGGTCGTCCGATCAACTGTTCGGTAAGTACCCGAACCGTGAGTCGGCAAGCAG
>NW_012083046.1:0-485 GCF_000956235.1 Wasmannia auropunctata
TGGAGTTCAGACGTGTGCTCTTCCGATCTGAAGGGCTAGTGAGCCTTGCACGAAGTTAGTGCTAAAATTACAAATATTTAACAATAATAATTATCACCCAAACGTTTCGGCTCCGCATTGAGCCACCTTCAGTGGGTAAAAATACAAAAAAATTTTTTCTTTTCTTCAAAAAACGAAGGAATATATAACCGCATTTCGTTGTCCGCGTTTATTAAAATATAATATATTAATCTGGCTCATAAAATTCAAAATTAAGAAGTATCTAACGAAGGGCTAGTGAGCCTTGCACGAAGTTAGTGCCACAATTATATATATTTAACAACAATAATTATTACCCAAACGTTTCGGCTCCGCATTGAGCCACCTTCAGTGGGTAAAAATACAAAAAATTTTTCTTTTCTTCAAAAACGAAGGAATATATAACCGCATTTCGTTGCCCGCGTTTATTAAAATATAATATATTAATCTGGCTCATAAAATTCAAA
>NW_012083047.1:0-370 GCF_000956235.1 Wasmannia auropunctata
TAATTTTAATAAAAATTGTTTGCAATTTACTTGTTATATTGTGAAGTACACTTTGCTTTTGTTATATAAATTGGTTGTAGTAAAATTTTTCAAATAAGTGTGAAGGTAGTGTTTCAAACAAATTTTAAATAAGTGTAAAATGATTAAGCTATCTACTAAAGAATATTAAATATAATGAGTTGCAAACAATTCTGATATGTGTGTGTGTGTGTGTGTGTGTGTGTGTGTGTGTGTATTTCACTTTTTTGAAGTAATCTTATAATTATTATAGGTACTTATCACAGGGTGATAGTGCTAAATTAAAACATGCAGAATTTAGAATAGGCAAGTCAACTGTTCATAAAATAGTCAACGAAACTTGTTGGGCGAT
>NW_012083048.1:0-629 GCF_000956235.1 Wasmannia auropunctata
ACTTACATCGATCGGTAAACATATATTTATTTTTTCAAGAATATTATCTTCGTCTTGAAATATTGGAAAACAGTTTCGAGACTCTTTTCCACACAAACGGCATACCTCGACTTCCTCGTCTTCGTTAGCCATGCTTATATTTTTATTGAAAATTTATCTTTGTAATCATTTCATGCCTCTATGAAGATTTTATGTCTAAACGAGGTCAAATACTGTGTTTACAAAACAAATGCTTTTTCTATTAAAAAATAAATTTGTTTCATTATTATAAGTTAATTGTTAAATGCAAATTATATGTGTTCTAATTTACAAAAGAAAAGATCTTAATGTACATTTAACGAAATTAATATTTCGAGTAGAATTTTTGTGGTCGAAAGAAACAGGATAGAAAGCGAAATCTGGCGTACGGCAAAGGCGTTCGACAGAGTAAGAGATACGTACAGAAGAGATACAGAAATAGTTTAGTAATAATATATACTGCAGTGTTGTCTGAACTTCTGCAAGTTTAGCACATTCCGCAGCTGCACTATGCGCAGTCGAGTGTCTTGCTTCTGGAAAATGACAATATGCAACTATGAGGAAGAAAAGCGAGATACCGCGGGGATCGAAATTTTGCTCCTTAACTTCGA
>NW_012083048.1:12293-13984 GCF_000956235.1 Wasmannia auropunctata
TGACGGCTCTCGCGCGTCCGCTTCTTAAAACGCAGGAAGTCTTAAATCTAACACGTAATAAAATAATCGCCGCTAATCGATTTCCCGTTTCAGGAACTCTCCACGAAAGAAAAGAATCGTGGAATCCTCAGGACGTAACAGGAGCTTTTCTGTATTTTAAAGAAGCTCGTTCTTTACTCCTGAAACGTCATGATTAACCTTCCAGCATTTTTTGAGGAAAATTGAATCGAAATGTCCGTGAATTAACAAGTATTTGAATAAAAACTAGTACAATTCACCTTATGCACTTATGACTATTTGTACTTCACTTACCGCGCTATAACTCTCATTAGCTCTTGTTCTATATTATATTTTTTTAATTTCCTTATTTTCTCTATCTCTTCTTTTACTGCCGTATCTCCTAAACGGATCTCTGAGAACGGTAAATAGCAACGCGTGACAACTAATCAAACTGATAAAAAAAAACGTTAACTCACAATCATATAAATATAATAAAAATAAAGCATACCATCTCACAGTAAAAACAATAGTTTCAGTCTTCCAATTTGATCGGGAAATGATATATCATACATCGCCACTTAGCAAATTTAATACAAAATGTTATTATTAGTCGTAGTACAAAATTTTTTGACACCGACCGAGATGAGTCGACGTATGTTTATTATTTGGAACGTGGATTAATTGATTCTCTCGTAATAACTCCAAAAACTTATTCTAATATTGGATATCGAGTACAATGTGAATTCTGCATTACGTTTCGTTTTCATTCACCGCGTCCATTTCTATCAATTAATTCGGTTTAATTTATTCTTCATTTTTTCTAGTTCAGAGAGTAAGAAAGAAATTAAAAAGTAAATTGGGCGGAATTTAAAATTAATCTACATAGATAAAAATGGCTTTACAGTTGAAACAAATATTTTAAGCCGAGAACAGACGAACAAATTACCAAGTAAACGTGAAATAAAAAAATATTATCTCTTAATATATTGTCAGAAATATATTTATATAAGACAATTATAGATTTATTATATATAATTATATATTTATATTACAAGAAATAATTTTTTCATTTAAAATAAAACTTATTAATTTTCAAATAATTAATCTTCGTCAATCCTTGTAAACTATACTTACATATTCAACTAAATTAACATGGAAATATATCGTCAAACATAAATCTTCTGCTCTTTTCATACGAGCCAATCCTTTACTTATTATTTTAAGCAGAAGACTTTAGTCAAGTAGTTTCTCAAATCTAATTTTTAGGTATTTCTTGCATGTTTGTCTTCGTCCTTAAAGTGCCGTCTTCCATGCTGTTTCATGTTGCTCAATTGTTTGAAACTGAACGAGCATATGTCGCATTTATAAGTCTGTATTCTACTATGAATACGTTTGTGAACAGTGAGAGGAGAGTTCTTTACAAACTTCTTCTGACATATCTCACTGATAGTTGCGAGTTTCCACTGGCAAATGCGTCGAAATGTGAGCACGTAAATTGTTTTTGACACTGTTGACATAACAGATATTACAGCGTCTTTTGTATATATAATAGTTCTGACAATGATAAATATCAATTAAAATATGTAGATCGTTATTACGTCAATATTAAAAATTTTACTTAAAAATATAAATATATGTTATACGTAAGGCCGTAAGCATAAAAGAGAAAATATTAGGAATAAATATAAGAA
>NW_012083049.1:0-484 GCF_000956235.1 Wasmannia auropunctata
CTCTTCCGATATAAACTTGGTATACTTTGAGGTCACATAAATAAATGAATTTAGATATTATCAGTTGGTGCTAAAAAACGGTTTAAAAGGATGGATCCACCCCTTATATGTAAATGAATTTTTTTTTCTTTTGTTATATCTCAAACACTATTCAAAAAGTGTTTTATATAAAAGTTTTGCAGTGAAATTACCTCTATTTATTTACGTTAATAAAATTTTTTTAAAATGATTATTTTCAATAATTTTTAAAAAATTTTTTAAATATAATTATTCTAAAAAAAAAAATTAACGTAAATGAATAGAGACAATTTTACTGTAAAACTTTTGTATACAACATTTTTTGATATCTTAAACAATTTTCGGGATATAATAAAAAAAATTAAATATTGTTTAACTTTAAAGGATAATTTCAAAATTTTTATTGTGTTTTTCCATCGCAACTGATATTTTGGAAATTCATCTGTTTACGTAACTTATGTGCACA
>NW_012083050.1:0-694 GCF_000956235.1 Wasmannia auropunctata
GTTCAGACGTGTGCTCTTCCGATCTTTTTGTTGCATTATAATTATATTATGTAATTATATTTTGTTATATTATAATTATATTATAATACAACAAAATACTTGATAATAATTATAACGCAAGATTAGGTATTTACTGTACAGCAGACTGTAATAAAAAAAACGCAAGCGAGAAGTCGAAATCGTCGGAATAAATGATAAAATTGTTTGGAGAGTTAAATAAATTGTAAAGTCGATTTTATAAAGTTTTAACTTTCCAGTCAATACAAAACAGCAACCGCGAACAACATACTAGCAGTATGGTAGGGATATTTTGTAAGTTTGGCTGTTTTGTAAAAGTCGCACGCTGAGAGTGGACAGATTTTCCCCACATCAGAAACTAAAAAAATTTTTTTTTCAAAAACGAGACAAAACACGTTCTTGAGTTTTTTTTTCTAAGATGTAAGAAAACTGAAAGTATATAAAAAATATTTTTTCAGATTTTTCGACTCTCTTCTGGGTTGTTAAAAAAATTGTTGAAAAGTTTATTGTTAAATAAACAATGGAAAACACAACATTTTTGGAATCTTCATTTTTTTCCTGTAAACCAGAACATTTTTCGCGTATTTAAAAAAAAAAAGCAGTTAGCTAGCATTATTAGTAACAGAGCTATAAATTTTTGAAAAATAAAATAGTCTAATTTTTAATTGTTTATATC
>NW_012083051.1:0-319 GCF_000956235.1 Wasmannia auropunctata
ACGTGTGCTCTTCCGATATTACAATCAGAGCGCGGCTAAGTTTTAAGGCTTTAACCGATACAAGTATTTGATTATTTTTTAAATAATTTAAACGATTTAATTGATTAATTATTTTTAATAAATTTTTTATTTTTATAATTTGCAAACTTCAAGCAAGTATTTTATAAATATAATATATTATTCTGGCTTATATAATTAAAAATTAACGAAGTATCAAATGAAGGGCTAGTGAGCCTTGCACGAAGTTAGTGCTAAAATTACAAATATTTAACAATAATAATTATCACCCAAACGTTTCGGCTCCGAATTGAGCCATCTA
>NW_012083052.1:0-368 GCF_000956235.1 Wasmannia auropunctata
AGTTTATTCAGAATGAGCAATTATCTTTTTCATTTATCAAGATATGTTATTCAATTTTGGCAAAAATTTTATTATAAACGTTTTTATAAAAATTACTCTCAATCAATTAAATTTTATTTTACTTTTCGTGGATATGAGAAGTGTTCCTTTAATTTTATTAACAAATTTATTAATTTTTAAAAAATACCAAGATTGGTGAAGTGTATATTTATGTTTGGGAATAAACACAAATTTGCAGATCCAATTATTGCGTCTTCGCATATGCCCGACATAATAAAATCATAACCAATGGCCAAGGCATAAAGGCTAGAACTGCATGCTGTATCGACAACATATGATGGTCCTTTCAGATCAAAATGGTAGAAATC
>NW_012083053.1:0-435 GCF_000956235.1 Wasmannia auropunctata
ACGTGTGCTCTTCCGATCTTTTGCTGCATATACTTTTGGATGTTTTAAACGGTTTATTTAAAATATATTTATGTTTCTATGTCTAACCAAATATTTGGGAACTTGTATGATCTCATATTTGTTTTGGACAACTTTTATTTGTTAAAATAATAATTTTAGTTTAGGAAAGATGTAAATGTACGGTACACTTTTTTATATACTTGACGTAAAATTTTTCTTTTTTTCAAAAGAGTGTTTGTTAGATATATATAATATGTTCTTTAGCGTTCAAAACAGTACAGAATTTTCAAAATTCTGTTGTACAATTTAGACGCTATTCGAATCTAATAGATACTTACATTTTTCTTTGTACTTCATATATTTTACATGTATACATAAATATCTTATATTATAAAATATAAAATCTTATGCACAAAATATAATGTTAAGAAAATG
>NW_012083054.1:0-312 GCF_000956235.1 Wasmannia auropunctata
GAGAAGGACGCAGGGATGGGGATTTGTTTTGAAGGTCTAGGATAATAAGAGAAATAGGAGACACAATCAGAGAGATGGCTAGTTTAAAGTGGGCCGAGCGGAACCCTTACACTGGCCGTGAATATCATCATTTTGTGTCTTAATGATAGGGAAATGATGGGAAAAGAGAGAGATAGCAGAACGTACCTTTTAGATTTTTTTATTCGCGACCCGATTATACGCGTGCGTGATACTGGCTGATTAATTTGATGCCCCCTTTTTGCTGATTGGTTGTCATGCGAAAAACCGTACGTTTTATATATATATATATAT
>NW_012083055.1:0-346 GCF_000956235.1 Wasmannia auropunctata
ACGTGTGCTCTTCCGATCTGGCTGAAGTAACATATATTTGCGATTACAATATGTTGTTTTGGTCGGTTTAATATCTTTCCACACTTCATTGGAAATAACAAGTGAAAATGTTACGTCTTCAGCCATTGTTGTTGTATTAGACAGTTTAAATGAATTATCATCTACTGATTTATTTGGTTCCCCATCTTTATTTATATTGAAAATACGGATCAAGTAATCTCTTATGCCGAGTCTATTGGTATTTAATATAGTATATACGTGCTTAGGAGTAATACCAGAACCTTCGTCATGCATGTAATCTGAAATTTTATTATAAATTTCTTTGGATGGTGGAAACGGTTTACCC
>NW_012083056.1:0-326 GCF_000956235.1 Wasmannia auropunctata
GACGTGTGCTCTTCCGATCTATAGACAACGCGATTGCAATAACGTCAGAGGAAGATGCGATAGCGCCGAGTATTTCGAGTTTTACGCCATTCTCACGTAGAGTAGCGATCGTAGAAAAGCGAAACGCGAACCCTGATACAAGCATGACCGAAAACCGTGAGGAGATACGAACAACGAGCGCGAGCGAGCTAGATGCCGCGATATTAAATGCCTTGTTCGAAAAAATTAATGCTTTAGAAGCTAGAATCGGGAATAGTGTAGGCGTATTCCAGGAAAAACAAATACGGAACCAGAGTCGGTGGTAGGTAATATTGCCACAAAACAAC
>NW_012083057.1:0-687 GCF_000956235.1 Wasmannia auropunctata
TCGCTATGCAACCAGGACGTATTTCTGTTGCGTTGTTCCCTATCTGCGCCTTCCGACATTGACTATTTTCGCTATCTTAATTTCTACGGACTTACAATATAACCGCTAATCGCATGTTGTCCGCTGTCTGCTTTCGTAGTGATGTCTGTAGTTGAGCCGTTGCGGTAGGTCGGTGCCGTCTCAGGTTACGCGTCGGGCGTCGCGCTTGTGGCTGCTACCGGGTGACTCACAAGGGAAGTTTGCGAACCCGAAAATTCAGAAAAATCTGACTCTTGGTGTAAAAATAGAGCAGTTCATCCATGGCATGAAACTATTTTTCGTTGGTGCTCAATTCCGTTTTGAAGGGATGAAACCATCCCTTGAAAAAAATCGGTTTTTTTCTTCCGATGTGAATATCGTCGAAACTATAAGAGATAGAAAAAAATGTTTTAGATCAAAGTTAAATGATGTGAAGTAAATTTTATGATAGTAATAACAAAAAAATTTTTTAATTTTTTTAAATGTTTTCCCCACTACTTCACATTCTTTTTTAAAATTTTAAATTTTTTTTGTGACCAAATTAGAGGTTATTTTAATACAAATTCAACCATGTGTGATAAAGTTATTTTCCAAAGTATCATTTTCGAGAAATAATTACAAACGCCTCTATGCGCAGATCGGAAGAGCACACGTCTGAACTCCAGTCAC
>NW_012083058.1:0-325 GCF_000956235.1 Wasmannia auropunctata
CTTTATGGAACTCAGCCGTTAAGGACTGGCAGGAGAAACAGGCAAACTCATTTACACCTCATTTGCATTTCATTCACGGTGCAGATACATATCTGTACTTTATCATATTTTGTTTCTTAGAAGTGTAATATTTTGTTATAAGCTTTTTTTTAGCTTATTCCTTACGAAGATATACGTTACATCTTTCCTAAACCAAAAATATTTTCTATAATATTTCATTTTACAAATTTAAATGTTTATCAAAAAGTAGTGAGATCCTACCAAAACTCTTTAAAAAAAAGAAAATGATTACGCCAAGTATATAAAAAAGTATCGTACGTTACAT
>NW_012083059.1:0-465 GCF_000956235.1 Wasmannia auropunctata
AAAAATGACTATCCTTTGAATTTTATTATGAACACGATCGGTAAACGATTAAGATCTCTATTTGTGTAAAAATCTCAGAAGGAGCTTGAACCCACTGTAAAGGAGACGAAAGAGAATTGGTTTGTAGTACCGTACATTCAAAAAACTTCTGAGAAATTCATTAATATAGCGAAGAACGCAGAGACAAAACTGGCTTTCTTTAGCATTAACAAACTTAATAACATAAGGACACATAAAGACTCTCTTCCAAGTGAGAACAAGAAGAACGTTGTCTACAGAGTACCTTGTAGAGACTGCGATGCAGCTTATGTCGGACAAACGAAGAGACAGCTAAAAACTAGGATCTCTGAACATAGAAATGATATCAATCATAAAAATCCACATTCAGTTATCACTGAACATAGGCTACATCTAGGTCATGAAATAGATTGGGAGAAAGTCGAAGTGTTAGATACAGAGAGATTT
>NW_012083060.1:0-660 GCF_000956235.1 Wasmannia auropunctata
AAATAAACAAACGTTGAAAAATAGCAATATTTCTGGAGAAAATTCATTATCTCCGAAAGTTCTCAGAATTTCCACGCAAAGATCTTCCCTCAAGGGTTTTTGGAGTCGCTGATTACGAATTCGTGGCCAGATTTCTAAAATTCAAAATGGCGGATCTAATATGGCGGACCCGAATTCGAAAAATTATGCAAATTTAATGAAAATATATATCTGGGGGTTCTCGGAATCACTGATTACGAATCCGTGGCCAGATTTCTAAAATTCAAAATGGCGGATCCAATATGGCGGACCCGAATTTGAAAAACGATGCAAATTTGATGAAAATCGTATATCTGGGGGTTCAGCGATTTTACACTTGATCAGCACTGTTTTTTGGATTATAGTCGCCATATTGAATCCGCCATCTTGAATTTCGAGAATCTGATTACGGATTCGTAATCAGCGACCGCGAGGATCTCCAGATATACATTTTCATAAAATTTGCATCGTTTTTTTAATTCGGGTCTGCCATATTAAATCCGCCATTTTGAATTTCTAAATTTTGACCTCAAATTAATCAGCAACCTCGAAAACTCCCGAGTACCAATTTTCAAGTCAATCGTAGGTAAGGAAAAATATATACTTGAAAGGGTTAAGAGTACTTTATAATTATAATTTAAA
>NW_012083061.1:0-1599 GCF_000956235.1 Wasmannia auropunctata
AGAGATGTGTATAAGAGACAGCTGTAACTTTGTGAAAAAAAATCGTAGAAACTTGTTTTTTTTTCAAATTAAAGAGCAAGATTCCAACTTTATGACGCTGGAAACCGCATCCCCGGGAAAAATTTTAGCAATTCCGTGCACTCGTTCAATCTTTGCAATTTTCAGTGTGGCAAACATGCTCTCAGATTTGAGAGTTTACAGCCACAAGGGTGCATTAAATTTAAAATCGACTCACAGTATTTTAAAATAGAGATTTCAAGCTTACATTTAAAATAAAGTTCATCATTTTACGATGATTTTTCGCGGAGTTACTGTTAACCAAAGTTGACCAATTTTTGCTTAAAATTTTTCTATGCCATAATTTTTTTCAGCAGTGTATAATTCTAATATATTATTTAAAAAAAATAATTATATATATGATTTTTAACTATTATAAATACATTATATTAACCTAAAATAAATGATAGAGTAATTCTTAAAAAGTATTTGCAATAATGTTTCTAAAACATTTTTACAATTCTTTCAAAGAAGGCATAACATCGATACTTGCATATTTCGAAATGTATTGTTGTCGCTTTTCCACGAAGTTGATTGTGTATGAAAATACTGAACAATTAAGAGCAACATAAAGCTGGAACTATATATTTTGAAAAAGAGAACTTTTTCTTATATTTACTGTATATTTTAAAAGATAGAGTAACTTTTTTTATATTCACTTCGTATACATAGTATTTCGTACAAAAAGTATAACCATATATTTGTTTTCACTTTCTTTAGAGAATAATCAAATGTGTGTATATCGATGTTGTAATGCTAGTGTTCGATAAATTCTATGTTATTACATAACATTTTCAAAATATATTAAATGTACAATAATATTTAAAGGGGAAAAATAATGCCTGTTAGAGCCATCACAGTAATTAGAGCGTGAAGAAACTTTAATAAACCAAGGGTCGAAATGTATGTATTATTTGCATATCTTATTCTATTAATAAAGTTCATATTCTTCACGCTTAATTACGCTAATTACTGCGATGGCTTTAATAAGCATTATTTTTCCCTTTTAATTTATTATTTTAGACTCCTTGAATTTTTTTAATTATTTAAAAATGTGTAAAAATTACACATGAAATTAAGGTTTCTAAATGTTATTTTAATGTTTCTTGTTTACTAAGTTATATGCACACAAACCTCCCATTACACTACACAATAACCATTAATCTGGTGCCATTGTAACGATCATTAATACTGAGATTTCTAATCAACATAATAATACAATTTTTTCTTAAACGTAATTCATAAAAAAGAAATCTCTGACATAGAAGACCCGAAGACATGCATATAATTTCGTAAAAAGCAAATACAACTTTCTAAAAAAGAAATCTCTGACTTAGAAGCCTCGTTGGCGCGCATATCATTTCGTAAAAAGCAAATACAAATTTCTAACAAAAAAACTTTAAAAGACTCGGGAGACTTGCTTATAATTTCGTAAAGAGCAAATACAAATTTTAAAAAAAGAAATTTCTCACTTAGAAGTCTCATTTGCGCGCATATAATTTCGTAAAAAGTAAATACAACTTTTTAAAAAAGAAATCTCTG
>NW_012083062.1:0-671 GCF_000956235.1 Wasmannia auropunctata
TATCCCCTGTGTGCCTTGTCGACTCAGTTAAAATTACATATATTTAAACAATAATCATTATCACCCAAACGTTTCGGCTCCGCATTGAGCCATCTTCAGTGGGTAAAAAATACAAAAACTATTTCTTTTCTTCTACTTTACATTAGCGCTTTGTTCTTTCCGCTCGCACGAAGGTCGCTTATCGCTCGTTGTGAGATCGTTCGTTGGACAATCGTAATGTCATGTGATCCCATCCTCAGGTGACAAATAAACGGATCGCATCGAAGGAAAAATATATTACATCTGTCCAGGAACAACAGAGAATTCTCTATGATCACGCAATTAATACAATCCACATAACACCGAAAATGTACAGTACCTTGAGTCAATGTATAAAAACCGCACTGTCAAACGGAACGTTAGTCAGATGAGTGACAAGCATAAGTTTGACTGGGACAACGTCCAAATATTGGATAACGAGAAACAGTATCAAAAAAGATTAACGTCAGAGATGATCCATATCATTAAACAAAAGAATGGATTAAATAAGCAAAGTGACACAGAGTTCCTCTCAGATACGTATCTTCCGATTCTTAACAGATTAACCCTTCCCTGAGGTAGTTCATTCCTTCTTCCCTTAATCTCATTCTCACATCCCCTCCTAAACGCTTTAGCCGCCCTCTCCTGTCGAA
>NW_012083063.1:0-321 GCF_000956235.1 Wasmannia auropunctata
AACCCTTGTATTTTTCTCATGTATGTTTGATATTATCCGATGTGTACCATAGGGAGGTTGGCAAACGGATTTTGCACATTGTGTAGTGCGGGCGTATGTAAAACATACACACGGTGTGCAAAATCCAATCGTCAACCTATCTCTAGTGCACATCGGGTAATGTTGATCATACATGAGAAAAATACAAGAGTTACTTCAAAATGCTGTAACTTTGTGAAAAAAAATCGTAGCGACTTGTTTTTTTTCAAATTAAAAAGAAATATTCCAACTTTATGACGCTGAAAATCGCATCCCCGAGAAAAATTTTAGCAAGTCCGTGCA
>NW_012083064.1:0-488 GCF_000956235.1 Wasmannia auropunctata
GTACACGGTCCCGGTAAATTATTCAATCTTTTAATAAATATCACTTTTTGGATGGAATTCCGAAAGAGGTATATCACAAAAATAATTAACAGGAAAACCAGTGTATTTTCATACACCATTTTAATAATAATTGTAAATTTAGTAATCCAAAAACAAGATAGGCCAGTGTTGGACTATGAATGTATAGTTAATGTAAGTCGTGATTGTATGCACAAGGAACTGTTCACAAAAAATGATGTTAAAAACGTCTCCCTGACTATATATACCTATATACCATCACTATACCGGCTCTGTGTCTTTCAATGTCAGGTGAAAGGAGTAATGGAAATAGCACGAAACTGCTAAATATGTATATTATTACAAAATTTCCGCGTTTTTTCGTCTTAAAGCGTGCATGAGAATTTTTGACACAATCTATAATTTAGAATTGAATTGGAAATTTATATGATTTCAGAATATTCAACCTTTAGCAATGTATTTATTTGTAA
>NW_012083065.1:0-616 GCF_000956235.1 Wasmannia auropunctata
ACGTTCGCTAAGGATTTAATGTAAGGAATATTGGAATAAACCAAGAATATATACGCACCAAGAACTGCGTGGGACTCTTAACTGTCTTTGTCATCTGTTTAATATTTGTTAATTAAAGAGTCATTATATTTTTTAATTATTGAATAATCTCGGTGTTGTTAAGAGAGCTCTCGTAGCACCTCTAGCATTTGTCATATCATCATGCCTGAGCGCGCGAAATTTCAGCTCTGTAATTAGCCTACTTTAATCGCTACTAATTTAAAAACTATTATAGCCTCGGCATTTTCATATTAGGATTTTCGTTTTAGAATATTCTAAAGAATCCGCACTTAAAAGGAAATCCGCGAGTTTTGGGACACCCTGTATAAAGAGTATAAACTGCATCACTGTGAAAAGAGAATTAAATTATATTCTACCTGTTGTAAGACATTATCAAATCGATTCTTTAGTTTAGGCGACACTTTATTAATTACAAAATCTAATATTTTTTGCCAAGCAGCATACAGTTTTAAAAAAGTCTGGATAGTCTTGCTAAGAGTATCTCGTCGGTGGCTCATATTAAGAATGAAATTTGGAATATACATAGGACTATGTTACCGACAGATTTGGATACTTA
>NW_012083066.1:0-837 GCF_000956235.1 Wasmannia auropunctata
GATTCATTTTCAGTCGATTGGAAAATCTTTTTGGCGTCGAGAAATCTAATCTAAGAGGATTGAATCACTTTCAGCGATGTCTAAACTACAAAAGACATATGACTTCATCGTCGAAACTCGCCAGCGTTGGAGCCAGCACCCTCTAGTAGCGAGCAGCAGAAATTAAGTTTAATAATAATTTGTATAAATTGTAAGTTACATTTTTACTTATTAGCAAGTAATTGATGTAACGATTTTAGTGTTATTTTATTACATTTAACAGAAAGAAGAATTCTGGACGTATTTTGTAATAACAATAATTCACCCAAATTCAACACACGCAGCTGTATTATAGCATCTGTCACAGTTATATATCGGGATGTTGCTGATTTTCTAAATCTTTCTTTAAAGGCTCTACATTCGATATGAAAAGGATTGCTTAAAAATAACATATCTTATAAATTATTAGTTACAAATTGTGGAATCTATTTTATTTATTGTATTTATTTTGTCTCATGAAATGTGCTGTCAATAATTATATATATTTCTCGTATAATATGCAACTACGGTACATCGCATTACTAAATGTATAAAATGTGAAGATTCACGTAAATGTCGTCAAGGACGAACATTATGCGGTCTCCTTTCTGATTACCATTATCGTTGAAATGTCACAAGCAAATGCGCTTTATATGATATAGCCGAATTGATACGCATTGACATAAAGCAAATGCTTTAAGAATACTTTTCAATATGTGAAATTATGTGTTCAATGATTTAATTAAATTGATATAACGTAATTTAATCTGTATACTATACATGTCTTTTTCTCTTTTTTAGTATATTTACATTATATTA
>NW_012083067.1:0-699 GCF_000956235.1 Wasmannia auropunctata
GTGTGCTCTTCCGATCTGTAATTATTTCTCAAAAATGATACTTTGGAAAATAACTTTATCACACATGGTTGAAGTCGTATTAAAATAACCTTTTAATTTGGTCACAAAAAAAATTTAAAAATTAAAAAAAAATGTGAAGTGGTAGAGAAAATATTTAAAAAAATTTTAAAAACAATTTTTTTTACTACTATCATAAAGTTCACTTCATGCCATTTAACTTTGATCTAAAACATTTTTTTCTATCTCATAGTTTCGACGATATTCACGTCGGAAGAAAAAAACCGATTTTTTTCAAGGTGTGGTTTCATTCCTTCAAAACGGAATTGAGCACCAACGAAAAATAGTTTCGTGCTACGGATGAACTGCTCTACTTTTACACCAAGAGTCAGATTTTTCTGAATTTTCGAGTTCGTAAACTTCCCTTGTAAGATTGAGATTGGAGTTTGGAAATTAGAATTCCGTCTATTTTTCAATCTTCAATCTCAATCTTAGCCAATGACTTTTTGGTGATGACTATTGACATTTTTACCGAGAATGATAGAAGTTAAGTTCGTGCAATAATAAACGTGTAATTAAATTTAATGCACAGGTAAGTATTGTTATAAACAAAATTTAGTATATTATCTTAACAATATATGCGAATATGTATATACACCGAGCTGCTTTGTTTGCTGAACGCAGCTATATTATCAATCGCAA
>NW_012083068.1:0-319 GCF_000956235.1 Wasmannia auropunctata
AAACAAGCAGAGAGACAAACATATGCTTATCATGCACAGACTTATCTAGATAATTATAATTCTATATAAGTCTATATGCTATTATGTAGTACCTAGCTCTTATTCCAAGGCAGGCGCCATGCTTATCTAATGCGGTGCGCAATCCATTCTACACTGCTCAAAAAAATTATGGCATAGAAAAATTTTGAGCAAAAATTGGTCAACTTTGGTTAACGGTAACTCCGCGAAAAATCATCATAAAATGATGAACTTTTTTTCAAATGAAAGCTTGAAATCTCTACTTTAAGATACTGTAGATCGGAAGAGCACACGTCTGAAC
>NW_012083069.1:0-813 GCF_000956235.1 Wasmannia auropunctata
ATTCATTACCTAATCACACACCGCAATCGCAGATTAATAGTCAATATTATATATACAGGGTGATTCAGAATAAGTATAGTGTCCTTACACATACATATTCCTGACCGTATTCTGAGACGATTTTTCCTTTGGCAAAAATTTGTGCGGAGTTTAGTTTTTAAGTTATAAAGAGAAATAGTTAGCGAATTACTGGCCGCGTACGGAAGGTAGACAGGGGCGGCGCAACTTACTGTCCGATGGCAGGCGGTACGCGAGACTCTCGCGACGATCAGCTGACTACACGCATAAACATGCGTTTACATTTTTCTCTCTCTCTCTCTCTCTCTTTTTCACACACACACACACACACGCAGGCACGCCGACACGCAGGCACGCACGCACGCACGCACATACACGCACAAAACCTTACCTTTTAAAGATTTGTCGACTTCTGTAGCTTCTCGAAAAAGATACATGAATTCTCATTTCGATGTGATTTCCACGTAATGAGTGTTTATTTTATTAAATTTTCGATAGTTTTAATGTAAACATCACAAGTTATCAACTGACTGACACAGATTAAATAATTAATTAGTTAATTCTTTTTTTTAAGTGACAAACGTGTCACTTCAACATTTTACACTCGATTCACATACAAACTATTCATTTGAAGAAATCACAAAAAATCTATTAATGTATCTACTAATTAATATCCGTTACGTACTTTACAATCACTGTCGATTAATTATCCGTCCACTGAAAAATCACACGAAGAAAGAAACACACGACCCGCTCACTCGACGATAGCAAGTAGTCGACTGATTTTAATATCAA
>NW_012083070.1:0-1194 GCF_000956235.1 Wasmannia auropunctata
GAGATGTGTATAAGAGACAGACATTAAGTTCTAGGCATACGGAAGCGGTTCGGAACTTTCCGGAACCTACTTCAGTACTTGAAGTACAACGTTTTCTTGGTTTAACTAATTATTTCAGAAAGTTCATACGAGATTACGCTAGTATAGCTAGACCATTACAAAATTTGTTACGGAGATCGGTTAAATTTGTTTTTGACGAGAGCTGTCGCATTGCATTCAACACACTCAAAGAAAGACTTATCGCGGCACCAGTGTTGCGACTGTATAATCCTATGGCCGAGACTGAACTGCATACGGATGCCAGTGCTCACGCATTGGCCGGTATCTTGCTCCAAAAATATGAAAGTGGAAATTGGGCTCCGGTAGCATATTTTAGTCAGTCCACTAATCAAGCGGAAGCAAAATATCACAGTTTCGAGCTGGAGATGCTCGCTGTAGTTAGATCTATGGAACGTTTCCATATGTATTTGTATGGTCTGGATTTCACGGTCGTAACAGACTGTCATGCACTCGTATACGCGGTAAATAAAGCCCATTTAAATCCACGAATTGCACGCTGGACTCTCCGGCTGCAGAGTTACAAGTTTAAAGTAAAACATCGATCGGGTTGTCGTATGATGCATGTAGACGCTCTCAGTCGTATTGTTGGCTACGTATGTCCTATGCCTCTTGAAACAGAATTAGAATACAAACAATTGACAGATCCAAGACTTAAAGCTTTAGCTGAAGAACTTGAGTTTTCTTCACATGAGAAATTTGATTTAATTGATGGTCTCGTTTTCAGAAAATGTACAGATAAGCCTCGCTTTGCGATGCCTGAGTCCATGGTGAATAATATCTTCGTGTATACCATGACGAAATGGCACATTGCGGTATAGATAAAACAATTCAGGGTATCGGGACGAACTATTGGTTTCCGTCCATGCGAAAAAGAGTTCGGTCTTATATTGACGATTGTCTTACTTGTCTTATGTCCAATACAGCCAGTAATACTCGTGAAGGTGAAATGCAAGTCGTGGATAACCCAACGACTCCCTTTCAAATTGTTCACTGCGATCATTTTGGTCCACTTTCGGAAACCACGGAAGGTTTCAAACACATACTTGTACTTGTGGACGCGTACACGAGATTCACTTGGTTATTTCCTGCTAAGTCAACTAGTGCCAAAGAAACAATCAAACATTTATCAAATGT
>NW_012083071.1:0-324 GCF_000956235.1 Wasmannia auropunctata
ATAACTATGCAAAATAATTATATGTATTAGCACGTGCAATGTCAATAAGTACGTTGTATGTACATTTCTGTTCTCTTAAAAATTATTATTTTATAGCAGACTAACAATAAGTGCAACAAGTCAAAATTATATTATGGAAAACTAACTTTTGATTAACAGGTCAAAATGAGAAAGTGAAGATTATACTATAAGTATATCTTTATATTTAAGTAAAGATATACTATATGTATATCTTTACTTAAAAGGAAATATGTGAATATATAAATTGCCGCAAGATTCGAAACAAATTAATTTTATCAGTCTTCAAGATCGGAAGAGCACACG
>NW_012083072.1:0-315 GCF_000956235.1 Wasmannia auropunctata
ATAAATTAAGAATATATAGTACTAACCTATCTTTTAGAAGAATTCCCTCTGAAGTTAAGAAAATCCTTTTGGCGCCTATTTTAGTATAAACTAATATAAAAATAAGAGGGAAATTCTTAAGCTGAGAATATAATTTTTTCGGTTAATTCGGAGCGAATTGAGTAATTAAAATTGTAAATATTTTGTCTCTTTTTAAGCATACAAGCATATAAAGAAACGTTGCATCACCAGATTTTAATTCTAACGCTCTCTACAATTACAAATTACAATAATAATTAATATTATACGGTAATCATGATAATTTGCGAGATCATT
>NW_012083073.1:0-636 GCF_000956235.1 Wasmannia auropunctata
ACATTATATCTTTATACAATTCTTATATAGCTCATATGTTCGAAATCCAATGAGATGCTGGTGAGATGAGAAGTTTTAGCGTCTCATTTTTTGAAACATATTTTTTAATGTATATCGATAGAATTATTGCTAAAACCTATCAAGAACTAAAGAACTAAACAAGAACTAAAAAATAATTTTAAAAATAATTTTTGCATTGTTTTTTTAACAAAACATCAAGTTTTAAGAAATAAGAAGAAATTGTTCATATATAATTATATACGTATATTTTTAATCATTTATATATGATCATATATTTTCTCATTTCTTCAAATTTGATTTTCTGTAAAAGAAACAATGTAAAAATTATCCTTTTAATTTTTTGTTTCCTTATTATCATTTTTTTGTATTAAAGAATAATTTTACAAAGGAACGAAACATATGGATATATTTTTGCATATAATTATATATAATTATATATTTTTATATATGTTTATATATATATTTATATATGTTCTTATATGAAAAAATTTTTTCCGGGATGCCAAAATATGATATGCTATAGCTTCACACACGTAATAAATATATTGTCTATAAGAGCACTACTGCTGAACTTTGTGATAATGAAATTGTAAAATATGATCGGAAGAGCACACG
>NW_012083074.1:0-579 GCF_000956235.1 Wasmannia auropunctata
TGTGTATAAGAGACAGGATTACTTGCACGAATAATACAAAATCTTTTGAGCTACAATTGGAAGCGTAGAAAAATAATTATTGCTTAGAATGCAACTTGTGGTAATTCATACGCTCGGCTGAGGTAAAGACAGCAGAAATTACGTTTGGCAGTAATGTCGGATTTTCCAAGAGATGGCACTTCAATAAGTTAGATAAGGACATTCCACGTATTTGAATGAGATAGAAGATATTGTAAGAAGTTCATTTAGAGATACCACTGACACTGAAGAGTTTGCTTTATCGACCTCATACAAATTTTCCCGATCTTCCAGCATCGCCTTAAGGCGATCCTAAAGTCATCTGTTTTATCGATCGAACGTGATTACTTTCCAAAACAAAATAAACATAATTAAAGGCAACAGATTAAAAAATCCTTCTCCACAATTAAAGTATAGGCATCAATGCAGTTCCGGCTGGTAGAGATTATGCTGAGAACGCAAAAAATTTATGAAATTTAAATATCCGTTACTTTTTCTTAGTTCAACATGGCGTTTAGAGCTGTCACATGTGCCAATATTTGCTTCGTACAACAATTTGAC
>NW_012083075.1:0-320 GCF_000956235.1 Wasmannia auropunctata
AGATATATCAACATATATTAGATTAGCTGCTTCTTGCAACTTTAATCGTAAATTTCTCGAAGTTATAACTTGATAGCAATTTAAACTAGATCATATTCAACGTCCAAAAATTTGCGGGAAACAATTGCGTTTTTAAATTGCCTTCTTGCGTTCAAATAGATATTAATAATCACGATAAAACAATACCAAAACTCTTTTTTAAAAAAAGAAAAAGATTACGCCAAGTATATAAAAAAGTATCGTATGTTACATCCTTCCTAAACCAAAAATATTATTTTAACAAATAAAAATTATCCAAAAACAGATCGGAAGAGCACACG
>NW_012083076.1:0-743 GCF_000956235.1 Wasmannia auropunctata
TGCTGTTGAATTTTTCAAACATTTCATAGAAGAATATGAAATTTTTATTAAATCAAATGGGATAGAATTAAATGGAAAATATATTCCTATTTATATAAGAGGATTTATTGCTGATGCTCCAGCTCGAGCACTTATTTTAAATCATCGCGGTCATAATTCTACTAACAATAAGCTTTATTCTAAATGTAAAGTTACAGGAAAATTATTTAAAAGAAGGATGACTTTTATAGCATATAATAATGAGCTTCGTACCGATATTGATTATCTAAATGCTACCGACAAAGCCCATCACCTTCCTAATAATGAATCCGCTTTGAAGTCTTTAGGATTTCATATGGTGACTCGTGTACCGTTTGAGTATATGCATCTCATTTGTCTTGGTGTGATAAAAAAATTTGTTAGTGCTATTATAGATCCGCTTTTAAACATTTGTCTAAATCTGATATAAAAGCAATATCTACTAGATTATTATTCATGCAATCATATTGCCCAATTGAATTCGCTCGTCGTCCACGTTGTCTTGAAGATTATGTACATTTTAAAGCGACTGAATTTCGACAATTACTCTTATATACAGGACCAATTGTTTTTTATGATATTTTAAAAGGAGATAGCTATTAACACTTTTTACTGATTCATTCAGCATGTCGAGCTCTTTCAGTATCATGTCCTAGCCAAACGAATATCGATTATGCGGAAATTGCTTTGAAAACATATGTAGAAACTTGCGCTGAAATTTACTG
>NW_012083077.1:0-696 GCF_000956235.1 Wasmannia auropunctata
GTTCAGACGTGTGCTCTTCCGATCTAAGTCTGTATCTTTTCCGATGAATAGAAATTGATCCTCATCATCATCGTCCATGTTTTCTTCCAAATCATTGTTATATGCAGAATCCTCTTGTAACTGTTCCGGTGAAATGTTTATAATATTAGAAAATAATTTTTTTGTTAGAATTATTTCATCTTGTAAATGATCAATTTCCGAAGAACTGTGATTATGAGATGTATTCAAAATGTTGGTGGGTTCACAAATGGTTTGAGAAGTTTCATATGTTGTTGAGCATTTCGTCATTGATGTTGATGCAACTGAAGATGGCGTTGATAGGGATTTCGAAGCCACTGTCGTTGATGGAATTTCTGACAAAGTTAAGGATGATTCGCAAGCGATGGATGAAGACATACAGCTTGTATCGACATCTTCTTCAGTATTGCGATTCATGGAAAACACTGCATGACTGTGTTTGCCTAAAATATACCATCTCAGGCGATATCTAAAATCATATCCTGACGGATGATCTTTGCAGGAGCCCATAGCTCTTATGTAGGCAAAAAAATTTTCTAGCACATCTTGCTGAAGACGTCTTGTTAAAATATACTGAAATTCCTGCGGATATTTATTTTTAAGATAATCATACAATCGTCGAAGCGAAGCATTACTAATTAGAATGCCTTTTTGAAAAGGCATTAGTGACTTTCTAGA
>NW_012083078.1:0-387 GCF_000956235.1 Wasmannia auropunctata
GTCTACAACGACAATCTGGGCGCGAAGAGGCTTGCAGACAACCCTGTATTCCACTCAAGGAGTAAGCACATCGATCTTAGGCATTATTTCGTGCGTGAAGCCCTGCACTCGGAACAGATGCGGATCGAGCACGTCCCCACGGAGGACATGGCAGCCGACGTGATGACTAAGAGCCTACCTGGACCGAAATATACGAAGTGCCTTGAAATGATCGGGCTAGCTCCTCTTACATAGCGGAGCTTCAGCGTGAGTGTGTTTCGAGGGGGAGTGTTGGAAAGCCTTCCAGCTCAGTCTGTGACGACACACACTTTCGGTACACGTGCGATATCGGCCTAAGACATCGCTCGGATTGATCGAGCTAACTGCCGTTCTTACTCACTTGCATAA
>NW_012083079.1:0-480 GCF_000956235.1 Wasmannia auropunctata
ATATTAATCTTAATATTAAACTATAATGATATTAAACGTGTTAATATAGAATGTACGTAATAAAATTTTAATATAAGAAATTGAAATGGGAGGGTCCCGTTTGCCTACAAATCGATTGCCAACAGTAGCGTTTGCCAACATGACTTTTGCCGACAGTTCGTTTGCGCACAAGTAGTATTGCCTACAGATCGATTGCCTACAAGCATTTTTGAGCACAAGCAGTATTGCACACATGATATTATTACCTACAAATAAAATTAGAGAGAAATGTTCGTTTGCCTACAAGCATTTTTGCGCACAAGCAGCTTTGCACACATGATATTATTGCCTGCAGATCGATTGCCTACAAGCATTTTTGCGCACAAATAAAAAATTAATAAGCAAATGTACGTTTGCACACACGACACTATTGCGCACAAGCAGTATTGAACACATGACGTTATTGCCTACAGATCGATTGCCTACAAGCATTTTTGCGCA
>NW_012083080.1:0-329 GCF_000956235.1 Wasmannia auropunctata
AGACGTGTGCTCTTCCGATCTGCAAGCACACGTGTATTTTGCGCGGTCGTATTTTTGTGAGGTAAATTGTAATTTATTAAATTTATAATAATCGTAATTAATACTCATATGTAGTAACACATAAATTTTGTTGCAAAAATGTCTATGATAGTTCTTATTGCAATATATATATACTATCAAGTGTGGTGCTACTTTCTTCTCATTAGATACTGTTTGTCGTTTACTATTCATATCGTACAAATACCAGCGTGTCGTGTTATATACGTATGCTGAATAATGTCCGTTATTTATGTCACTAGCATATTGATGATACGATACTGCACCAGCTA
>NW_012083081.1:0-381 GCF_000956235.1 Wasmannia auropunctata
CAATGGCTGAAACCTTTTGAATGTTGTTCAGAATCATAAACTTGACAACATGTGTCAAGGCCATGATCATTGGAGATTGTTTCTCTTATTTTCATTTTTGAAAATTATTTTTATTTTTTGAAAAAAGAAGAAAGCACCATGCTGTTTAGCGGTACCCATCGCGCGCCGACCGATCGTCGATTTAATGCGCCGTACCTGACGACGCGCTCTTAATGCCCTATGGTTGGACAGTTCCACAGCTTTACAGATTCAACAGCTCACCATTCAAAAACCATTGACATCTCAACATTTTGCTATTTTTGACTCAGTTTTTCATGAGGAATACGTAGATGCCGGCTCCTGCGGGTGATCTGGATCACTCTGTATATATATATATATATA
>NW_012083082.1:0-637 GCF_000956235.1 Wasmannia auropunctata
CAGTTGTGAAAACCGCTTGATTGAGAGTCCGAGCTCGGCGATGTCACTGGCCTTGCCTCCGAACTCGGCCAGTCCGGAGCAACACTCACCGGCTGCCCCTGCGCCACGTTCAATGCCTGCACCACCGCTCGCACAATATCCTGCAGATCAAATGCATTTTCGACGTTGATCCCTCTCCCAGAAAGCCGGCCCGCCTTCGCCGTTTGTCCACGGGGCGGCTGCTCCCCTGCGCCAGCATTCGCAACCTCCTGCACAGCTTGCGCTTCCTGCTCAACCACCTGTCTGTCCTCCGTAATGGGCGGCAATATAGAAATGGTCTCCCTGTCGCTCGAAGTGGTCGGTAATACGGTCAAACAACACAGCCCGGGCACCATGTATATCAAGACCATGCTGACGAGCAACCTCCCGCAGTCCGTCTATGTTAAGCTGCTCCAATTGCACCCGACTCATGATTAAGCCGGACTATTTGTTTTTCCCATCGAATGATAGTCGATACCTCCAAATGACACCGATCGACAGCCCGATAACTGCCGCAGATTCCCCGTCGCACAAACAACCACCCGTTCACGTGAACTCCGATCACGAACAAACACAAACTTGCCTCAGCATGCCTGCGCCCTCGTCCTGATCACGTGAA
>NW_012083083.1:0-567 GCF_000956235.1 Wasmannia auropunctata
TAATTTTATTGAATCTTTTTTAGGAGTAAAAACGTGGAACGGCGTCATGTTCAACTTCATAAAGAACTAAACTTGGTGTGTAATTACTGCGGAAAATGCTTCAGGTAAAATTATATTTTTAGTAAACTCAGTCATAAATTTACATTATAATCAATATTATATCATACTCTATAATATAACTTTTAAGCCGTAAGCACAATCGAAGAAATATCAGGAATAGGAATTAATATAAGAATTTCAAACTATCGTACGTACATACATGGACTGTGGAATACACGATTTCTGATAAGAAGAAATTTTATATTTATTCCTAACAATTTCTCTGTTGTGCTCACAGCTATACATACATATATATACTCGTATATATATATATATATATATATATATATATATACACTGCTCAAAAAAATTATGGCATAGAAAAATTTTGAGTAAAAATTAGTTAACGGTAACTCCGCGAAAAATCATCGTAAAATGATGAACTTTTTTTCAAATGAAAGCTTGAAATCTCTACTTTAAGATACTGTGAGTCGATTTTTAATTTAATGCACCCCTGTTGCTGTAAAC
>NW_012083084.1:0-498 GCF_000956235.1 Wasmannia auropunctata
CGTGATAATCGATACCGGCTTGTTGTCGAAACCCTCGTGCTACAAGTCTTGCTTTGAAGCGCTGTGTGCTACCATCATTGTTCGATTTAATTTTGTATGTCCAACGGTTGTCAATAATCGGATGATTCGTTGGAGGCTCCACTAATATCCATGTTGTATTCTTTCTCAAGGAGTCGATTTCTTCGTCCATGGCTCTTTTTCAATCTACTGCTTCAGTGCATGTTGTAGCCTCTTCATAGCTCATTGGCTCACCGGATTCTGCAATTAGACTTAAGAAATTTTTCCAGGAGTACCTTTCTGGTGCCTTTAATTTACTGCGATCTCTCAATTTGTACCCTTGCTCTTGTTCAACATTATCAACCTGTCTATTACTTCTCTCTTCTGAAGTATCATCTGCATCAATGAATTCCGAGTCACTATTGCTGTCGTCAGAGTGTAACTGCTCTGGCTCCTGTGGAATCGTCTGGTTGTTTTCCTCCTTATCATGTGTAACATCGA
>NW_012083085.1:0-322 GCF_000956235.1 Wasmannia auropunctata
AGATACACGACGATATGATATTTATCATTAAACGAATGGCAAAATCGATAAATATAATACAGTGTTTGCTTCACTGAACATGCCACATGAAGTCGAAAGTACTCTTTAGGAAGTTCTATTTTTAAATATAAACATGATGTTTACAGTGTCTTTTGTTGGTAAAAGGTTACTCATGATTAATTATGAAATAATATTAAAGAATTAAGAAACTATAGCTGTGATTGGATTGTCTTCGACAACATTGGTGCCATATCTTGCAAAGCTCTCAAAACTATATCATGCTCCCATACGGAAGAATCTTCCTATAAAATTATCCAATAAG
>NW_012083086.1:0-300 GCF_000956235.1 Wasmannia auropunctata
TGCTCTTCCGATCTGTGAATATGAATGTGTAGATAATTATTAGATATCTACTAGTTATCCATAATGGATATGGATAGTGTATAGATATGTGAATATCTAGTAGATATCTATTATATATTTTGTTCTGTATGGGGTGATATATACCAATCGAAACCTCTTCGATTATTAGATATAATGAGTTGATGTAATGTAATATGTTTATAAGAATAAAAGTCTCAAACTTAAAAATATATATTATAATTGTGTGAATAGTTCTTATTAATAATAAAGTACCTTTTTAAAGATAAGATAAAAAGATAA
>NW_012083087.1:0-522 GCF_000956235.1 Wasmannia auropunctata
GGGATTCAGTGACCACCATCGTGATAAAAATTGATATTAACACAAGTGTGACCATTAAATATGTAATTAATGAGCTGTTACGGCTGTCAGTCATGTTTTCAAAGAACGTTGGAAATTACAACAAAAATAAAATTCTTGAATCTTATAAGAACGTAATACCACTGCAGAACAATGGTAGCGAATTTTAAACCTTTGGCGTTATGCGAGAGAAAATTTTCTTTTATACTATTAAAGTCGTAAATAATTTTATTGGCTTTAATCAACAAATGTGTTACGATAAATGTATCATGTTTACATTACATATAATAAAAATTACACTGCAACTAAAGATTATAATTTTATTTAAAAAAAATAAAATATTTATACATATAATAGTTTTTATATAGAAAAGTTAGAACGTGTTGCTTTTATATATGAATTCGTTTATTTAAAACTGGCATGATTCTTTAATTCTTTATTATTTTAAAAAAATAATATGAGCAAATTTAAAGAAAACCTTAAAATATTGTAGATCGGAAGAGC
>NW_012083088.1:0-303 GCF_000956235.1 Wasmannia auropunctata
CTTCTCATGTCGATAATGTTGATAATAAATTTTCAACAAAAGCCCTTACTGCATCTTATACAATTTCTAATCTTATTGCCAAACATTCCAAATCGTTTGTGGAAGGTGAATTTGTAAAGGAATGCCTCATAGCAGCAGTGCAATCATTCGGAGAATCATTATCTCTTCAAGAAGCTGCTAGCATTCCATTAAGTGCCAAAAGTGTAAAATCTCGAATAACTTCTATTACTTCTTCTTTACAAGAAAAATTAAAATGTTTATTAGAAACTTGCACTTTTTTTCGTTATGTCTCGATGAAAGCAC
>NW_012083089.1:0-3390 GCF_000956235.1 Wasmannia auropunctata
GAGTTCAGACGTGTGCTCTTCCGATCTCTTTTGACATAAATTAACTTTGCACAATAATTTAAATATTCACGAAAAACGTCTTAATAATTTTTTCTAAACATTTTTATTAAAACTGTAATCAAATCTGTAATTTCAGTTTGAAATCATAACAAGTGAGAGTGAAAGTGCTACGTCTGAAGAAGAATTTGTAATGAAAAAGAGTAAATCACAATTACAGAATAATGTAACAATATTAACAATGGAAAATACAAAATTAAAAAAAGAAGTTGCGCATTACAAAAGTAAACTATTAATTTTAAAAACATAAAATTTTATACGTATATAATGATATAATATTTATAAGATTTTATTTTATTACCTATAAATATTTTAATTTAGATATATCACTTGCACAAAATGAAGCAAAAAAGCTATTAGATGATTTGCAAACAAGTAAAACGGTTTTAGACAAAATACACTTTGTGTGTTCTGTTTGTCACAATGTTCAGGTACATATCACAAGTTTAATTTTAACAATTTTAATTAAATACACTTTTAAGTTACTAATACATATGTTTTAAAAATTGCAAAATTTACATTGTGTACAAGAAACCTAGTAGCATAGTTTATTGGCGATGATTAAACATTGACATGTATTGTAGATGCATTGGCCAATGAACTGTACTATTAGGGAAGTATATTACAAAAAGAAATATATACCTACTATCATTTATATAAAAACAATGAAAAAATATCAATATGTTTTTCATATATTTTTTAAATTTTAATAGGAATCTTATTTGAGTACGAATGAAGTGTCATCTTTTAAATCAAAAAAAGTATTGAGTGATGGACATTCTAGAAATGACTTAAAGGTTGAACAAGAAAATAATGATTTTGAAAAACCTGAAAGGTTACCGATATTACAAGAATATGTTCAATCTGAGATATTAAAAGAAGTAAAGGCTACAAACAAAAATCCTGCATTTAAAAAAGTGAATACAAATATTTACTCATTATCAACGGTAAGCTCTTCTATATGTTTTATAATCAAAAATAATATATATCGTAAAATATTAGCATACGTGTGTATAACTCTGCTTTTACAAGAATTTGTGAAAAAATATTTATTTCTTTAAATATATTAATATCCCAAATTTGTGTATTATTATAGGTAGATGATGCAAATTCTTCAGACTGTCGTAATATAAATAATACTGACAAAAATATTTCAGGCCAGGTCGAAAACGTTAAACCAAATAATTTGGAAAACTTGTTGGTAAGTTACAATCTAGGTTTTACAATACTTAGTATTATTTACATATGGTATTTAAATTATACACACGTATTTTTGAAAATAATTTTTTAAAATAAATTTTACATTATTGAGTACGATCTTTTTTAAGCATGTTTTTTATATGTACATAACTCTGTTTTTACATAAATTTGTGATAAAAATATTTATTTTGAAATTAATTTCCCAAATTAATGTATTATTACAGATGAATGATGCAGATCTTTCGGACAGTCATAATAACATAAATAATACTGATAAAAATATTTTAGGCAAAGTTCAAAATATTAAGCCAAATAATAATTCGGAAAACTTATTGGTAAGTTATGGTATTCATTATTACTTATATGCACTTTTTAAATGTCTTAAAATAAAATTAAAATTATTGAGTATATCTTTTTCAAATATATTTTGTACATATATATAGCTCTGCTTTTACAAGAATTTGTCACAAAAATATACATTCTTTAAATAATAATTTCCAAAATTAATATATTGTTACAGGTGAATAATGATGCAGATATTTCAGACTATCATAATACAAATGATATTGACAATAATATTTCAGGCAAGATTGAAAATATTAAATCAAGTAATAATTCGGAAAACTTATTGGTAATTAGTTACAATGCTATTATTATTTAATTACATATATTTATGTATATTTTTGTTTCTTGAATAATTTTTATATTTTTTGTTACGATCTTTTTTAAATATATTAGAAGAGTATTACATATTGGAAGAGTGTATTTCACAAAATTACTTACCTTAAAAGAGTAATTTACATTATTTACAATTTTTTATAGTATTTTACGAAAATAATTTATGTCTGAATTATAAGTTTTGTATATTTTTTACACTAAATAGGTGGATCTTGGATATGGCGTGAAAATACATCAAAATATTCTGGAGGAAAAAATTCGTAAAAAAAATGACAGACACCTTCTACTAGATTTATTAAATGCTTTGTACACCAAAGCAGATTTTGCTTCCTGTTCTAGAAGCGGAAAAAAGGGTAAATCTAAAATAGCAAAGCCTGAGCTGGATCCAAATAAACAAAAAGCTATAATGGGTAAGTCGAACAAGAATTAATAAATTATTATTTTGTGTCTAATATTATAGAATTTATTCATTGAATAATTATCATTGCAGTAACGAAAAATTAAAAAAACGTTTTAATTTTTTTCAGACTATGCAATTGAGATATTTCCAGAAAAAAATAAACAAGAAATCGAAGATTTACTAAAAAAATTAGTTGAAAACAAGTGCAAAAATGCCTCCAAACAATCTAATAAACTTACAGAAATAAATCATATATAATATATAATCATATATAATATGCAATCATATATAATATATAACATATAATCATATATAATATTATGAAGGCTGCAGCTTATTGTTACCCTGTATTTTAGTGCAATAAAAAAGCAATTGTTCATGATGCTACAAATTGGCCGAGTTCTCGGATCAAGAAATGTGTAGTAATAAAATTGCTGCTTTTCGTAAAAACTGAAAGTTGATTGGTTATACAATTTTCTATCTGAGAACTTGGATCGATTTATATAACATTATGGACATTGATGTTATAATACAACTTAAGAATAAGGGTCGAATCGGAGCGTAGACTTTTGCATTATTAAGCTGTATTACACATAAGACAAGACGTAACAAAATCAATCAATCGGAGTTTTCATTTCATACTTTGATTGGTTGATTCTTTTAATTATGCCTTATGTTTTATGCGTTATACAGCGTTATGCAAAAGTATACTCTGACCCTAACACTCAAGTTGAGAATAATACTTAAGTTGAGGATTACACTCAGAATGAGGATTACACTCAGAATGAGGGTTACACTCAGATTGGGTATTCGAAATGACACTCAAATGAGTGTTATTTTGAGTATTCTTTTAAGTGTTATTTTTTAGTGTAAACACTCGAAATTTGGGTGTTTTTTCCGTAAGGGTAAACCTGAATATCAGGCAACTGCGTGGTTGGTGGGACAAATTTGTAAATGGTTTGACATTGTTAGTGCACGGAAAATAACATTAGCTCTTAGTCGACACAATTTGGATAAATATAATGAAACCATCAATTTTCTAAGAGAATTTATAG
>NW_012083089.1:10277-16511 GCF_000956235.1 Wasmannia auropunctata
TCACTTCTACGAATAATTGTTACAAATAAAACGTTTTATTCGATTCACACATTGAATTTATTGATTTACTGTATCGAATCCATATTATTATTTATCTGTTTTATTACTTGTGAGGCACTTTTCTCAATGTCGGTCCTGGATTTAACATGGTGGATGCTCACGTGATCCGGAAAAGGAGATCAAAGGTGCCGACACGAAGTGGACCTACTGGTTATACTGTTATCATCTTTCCATGAAGCTTATTGTTTGATACCTTCAATGAAAAAATAGCGATATAGAAGAAATAATAAAAACGAGCTTAACTGCAGTTGTGTCAATAATCTTGATAAATACTTGTGCAAGCTTCGTTTTCAGCTTCGATTATATAACATACTTCGTTTTGCACTGCTTCCTCCTCTTCTTACACTGCTTCCTCCTCTTCTTGCATTGCTATATGAAAGTATTTTCTCACATTTTCGTCGTTTGGAAGGCAAATTAATGAATTAACTGAAAAGAGAAAAAACGAATCTAAAATAATATATTTAAAAAATAGAAAAGGAAAGGAAAGAAAATTAAAAAAGTTAATTATTTTTTATATTTTATTTAAAGCGCAATAAATATAATTTTTTTAATAAACATTACTGTATTTTGTAAAATGTTAAATAGTGATTTTATCATAACCTCACACATCACACATAAAAAGTTGTAAATAGGTTAATACCTTTGGAATCATGCGCAATGAATTTTCCATCTTGTAGAACGACTTTTCCATCCGTGTATAATTCTATATTTTTAAAATCCATAATGCCCAAAATTTAGATATACGTTGTACGGCAAAAGTATACGTTGTATAACGAAACGTCTTCGAAATCATTATTAGGAATTCGTGCTTTTGTCTTTCTCCAACCTATCCACAATTGGATACCAATCACAGCGCTTGAATAATCATTGTAAATAACTGTCCAATTGGGATTTTTTAATATTATATAATAAATATCAATTATATAATAAATATCATTTAGTAGCTAAAAAAAATTATTTTAATTTTTAGCAAATATCATAAATTCTGTCAAAATAATTGATTAAAAATCCATCGAAATTACAAAATTTTTAACGAATTCTATCCTGCATAATGTATGTTTATATTATATTTTTATTATTTTTATTATTGTGAAAAAGATTATTTTTTATACATACCTTGTTGCACACTGATAACCGGTGTAATAATTGCGCAAAAAAACACCAGGAAAGGATTGTGCAGCTCAATCCTCCCTGCGATATTGTACCGCATCATATATTATAATGCCTGGCTACAATATTACACAAATAGTCACGCTTTAATTCTCCTCCTACTTCATTAGGTATAATTACATCTTCAGGAGCTTCATCAATCACCTCAATTCCTTCTATGAAATCTTCTACATTGTCATCGATACCATCTATACAAATATTATGCATTACTGCACATGCCAATAATAACGTAAGGTATCATCTTCTCGTTATTCATGTCCAAGTACTTCAATCTTCGGAATCTGCCTTTCAATAGAACAAATGCTCTTTCAATGACGGATCATTTGGAAGAGATCTCTTTATTAAACTTTTCTTGAGCCTAATAAAATTTCACATATAATTAGATATTTAATATTATATAACTAAGTTTTTTAAAAACACACGATCACTTTTGTGATGCTACGGAGAAACGTTGCGTGTATGTTTGTCCTACAATACGTCGTATATTAAAAGACCGTGAGCCGTAAAGATTAATCTATCAAGCCTATTCTACAATAGCCGTAAGTTGTAAAAATTGATCATTTGTCGAATATAAGAAAAATAATCGATTGGTCAATTAGACTTACGGCCCGACGTATGACGTATATTGTAGAACGGGTCTCAAGCGGAGTCTTCAATGCAATCATTTCAACAATATGACTCTGCGGCAAACTAATTAAAGAAAATATCACATATTTTCTTCTCTAATTGATTCGTTGTAGAGTCGTATTGTAACGTCGTATTGATTATATTGTAGACCCCGCATTAGACAGTTGCTCTGTAGCGCAATAGAAAAGTGGGTCTGTACATAATAAATATATGCTAATTATTCAAATACGAATCAAATCAAATCTTACTTGATTTGATCCGATTCGTATTCAAATAGTTCGCACATCTCCATTTTGTATAGGCTTGTAACACTTCTCTGTCGCGATACAGAAGTGGCCTTGTAAATCGACAATGTTTTGTAGCACTGTGTGAACGCGCTTAATCATTGCTTTCAATGTATATGAAAAATAATCTTAAAATTGCATAAAAAGTTATAAACTTACATTTGTCAATTGACCACGATCTGTGTATGGTGGAATACACAAGTCAATGTTGGGTAAGCCTTGTCACCAATAATAAACTCATCTTTAGGAAAGTAATTTCGTTCGTTTATTTGGATTTCTTTCCAAAGATCTGAATTTCGTAGGATCCTCAAGTCACCAACTGAGCCAGGATAGCCAGCGAATCCGTAAAACGTAAACGGGAATCACAAACAGCTTGCAATGTGATTGCATATGTCTTCTTATAAGTTTTATAGAATTGGTCATCTATCTGAAATAGAAAAAAAAACATTTTCATATTTTTTCATATGCAAACATTATGGCTATACTGTATATCATATCTTGGGTTTCTTTATCCGTATATGAGTGCCATCTATAGCCCCAATTATGCCGTGCAATACAGTATTTTTGCTGAAATCTCTTTTTACTTGTTCTAAATATTGATCCCTTGGCCATTTAATGAAATGGCATGCAACGCCGTGAAGGGCCTTAACAACTTTCATAAAACTGTAGTTAAGAGAGCTCTTAGCCAAATCAAATTTCTCACCAACAGAACTATATCAAAACAATAAAAAACAACATAAAATATGCAATATTTTAAAGAATATTCCATTAACAAATTCAATTTTATTCATAACATACCGATACGAGTCAGGAGTAGCTAATAGCCATAATGTAGCTAATAATTGTTTCCTAACGGGAACCACTGACTTCCCACGTGTAAACGACAATATTAGGCCAAGTAACGCTTCCAAATTTTGAAAAATTCTCGGAATCATTCTGAAATGTTTCCTAAACTGATCTTGCGTGAATCGAGGAATTAAACGCTCAACGTAATCTGTTAATCTCAAAGGTTTATGGGAGCTGCCACGTAGAATTATTTGTTTCCACAGTTGTAGTTTAGATCTTCAGTATCGCTACTATCCGTATCACTATTGAATTTTATTATTGTTCGAAATAAATTTGTCCCCAGTGCAACAACTGTTATTATAATTTGTTGTTCATCGGCTTGCATGTTTATTTAATCTGTACCAAAGAAAAAGATAGAAATTTAAACTTAAAAGAAAATGTGGATTATCCAATATTTATTTTAATAAGTTTTATTAAAATAAAAATTCTTTTAGAAAAAATAATATACTTTTATAGCTAGTATATCTATTATATAATTAAAATAAAACCGTCTTGTGTATATGTGTATTTATACAACTATTTTATAAAGTAATTATTATTAATTAAATAAAAAATAAAATGAAATAAATAATTATTTTAATACATATATAAAGGCAAGGTTTTTCCTTTTGTGGTTTGTACTACTTTGAACTAGTACTCCCGAGCATAAAACCGTAATAACCTGTTAAAAGGTTATGTAACGCCCTTTAAAACTCGGACCTGAAACTATAAAACAGAAAAAACGTCGAACACATTCCATCAATCGTGCTATTTCTTAGTCAATTCGTGGTTTATTACTATCACACAATTGTTACTATATCCTACCCGGCTTCCGGAGCCGGGTGGGTTGGGTGCCACACCGTGTGGCACCCAATGGGAATCCGAACGCACCGTCTAGTAACATTGGTGGGCACTCGGAGGGAATCCGAACGACTTTGGGTGCCGGGGAGCATACGGATGTGGAATCCGAACGCACCCCAGCGTCCGGTTGTAATTGCGATGCTTCTTCGTGTGTAGTACTATCTGGTCTAGCTTCGAGGTAGGCCGGTTTGAGCCATTACGTTAAAATGGTTTGGTTTCGAGCGTTGACTTTGACCAGATAGGTCTTGTTCGACGGTCTTTCTATCACCTGAAACGGTCCTTCGTAGGCAGGAGATAATTGGCCTCGCTGGTCATCGGCCCTGGCGAAGACGTGAGTGCAGGTGAGTAAATCTGGGTGTACGAATACTTTGATACGTGAGTGGTGTGCTGTGCCTGTAGGTTTTAGGGTTTGCATGGCTTGACGAAATCCTTTGAGGAAGACTGTTTGCTTGATTGGAGTCTCTTCGCCTAAGAACAGGTCTCCTGGTAACCTGAGCGCTGTTCCGTAAACTAGATCGGCGGCTGAAGCACTAATATCTTCTTTTACAGTACGTAACCCTAAACAGGCAGTACGTAAACCTAACAAGACCGTAGGGAGTAGGGAGTACGTCTGTCCATTCTTGGTATTCGTGACACTTGATGGCTGTCTTCAGGGATCTATGCCACCTTTCAATCATTCCGTTACTTTGTGGATGATATGTAGTTGTACGGATGCGATGGATTCCGAATAAATTGTTTAGCGTCTTGAAGTTCTGTGACTCGAACTGTACTCCTCTATCTGTTGTTATGGTGACTGGTGTCCCAAATCTTGCTATCCAGATTGAATAGAAAGCGTTGGCTACTGTTTCGGCCGTAGCATCCTTAATTGGGACTGCCTCGGGCCACCTTGTGAAACGATCTATCATGGTAAGACAGAATCTGTAACCATTGGATAGAGGAAGTGGTCCCACGAGATCTAAGTGGACATGGTGGAATCTTGTATTCGGCATCGGTATTTTGTCAGGTTCTAGCCTCATATGTCTGTAGATCTCATTTCTTTGGCATGCCATGCATGTCCTTACCCACTCGTTGATATCTTGATTTATAGTGGGCCAGACAAAACGTTTTGTGATCATCCTTCTCGTAGTTCTAATGCTTGGATGAGACAGACCGTGTACCATCTGAAGTATTCTCCTTCGTAGTCCTTTGAGTACGTAGGGTCGGACTTCATCTTGGCTGACGTCGCAGTAAAGAGCTTTGCTAGAGTCTTCGAGTCGAAGTTTCTTAAGTCGCAGTGAGGAGGTATTTGCTTTTAACAATTGTTCCAATTCCTGATCCTCCTTTTGTGCATCGGCCAGTTCGTCGGTGGACACGATAACCGGAAGTGAGATTGTTTCCAGCCGGGATAAGGCGTCCGCAATTACGTTTTCTTGGCCGGAGACGTGGATTATTTGAGTGGTGAATTGGGCAATATAACTCAGATGCCTAAATTGTCTTGGTATTACCTTGTCTGATTGTTGATTGAAGACGTAGATAAGGGGTTTATGATCGGTCCTGATCACTAATTTCCTTCCTTCTATTAGGTGGCAGAAGAATTTGAGGCCTGAGTAAATCACTAACAGCTCGCGGTCATAGGTGCTGTACTTTTGTTGTGTGGGTGATAACTTTTTGGAGAAGAATCCGACGGACTGCCATTTTCCTTCTGTATGCTGTTCCAGGGCTGCTCCCATGGCCGTATCCGAGGCGTCGCAAGTTAACATCAGCGGTGCATCTTCCGTAGGATGTGTGAGCAAGATGGCTTGAGCTAATTGATCCCTGACCCTTTCGAATGCCTTGGTGGTCTCATGGTCCCATTCGATGGGTCTGCGGTCTTTCTTCTTCGCGCCTTTGAGAAGTGCGTGTAGTGGCGCCTGAGCTTCGGCCGCGTGCGGAATGAATTTCCTGTAGAAGTTGACGACCCCGAGGAATCTTCGTAACTCAGTTCTATCCTTGGGTTTCTGATAGTTTCGAAGGGCTTCGACTCGTTGTGGCAATGGCTTTACGCCATGTTGATCTACTAGGTAGCCGAGATATTCTACCTCAGTAGTACCTAGAACAGACTTAGCAAGATTAATTGCCAAGCCATACTTACGTAGGCGTTCAAGCACTTGTCTTAAGTATAGACAATGTTGCGTCTGGTCCTCGGATGCCACGATGATGTCGTCTATGTAGCCATGGCAGTTGGTCAATCCTCGTAGCGCTGTGTCCAGATAGCGCTGAAAAGTCTGGGCGGCGCACAGTGTAATATTTTCGCAATCTAGGTGGAAAAAATTATTGCGCCAAAGTATATTAATTTTCTTTTGCTTCTGCACGATTTGAATATTAAAGTAACATAGTTTAAAGTAAATTTTATCCGTTTTAGAATCATTTAAATTTTTAAACAATACGT
>NW_012083090.1:0-747 GCF_000956235.1 Wasmannia auropunctata
TTTATAATAGGGAAAAAAAAGGAAGGAAGAGGACAAGGGAAATTATTAGTTAAGGAAAAGGAAGGGATGGTAATGTCTGAAATAGAAATGTATAGAGAAAGTTGGAAGATAATATCAGTATACGAGCAGGGAAAAGGAGATATAGGAAAAAGAATTAATGAATTTGTAGGAGAGGGGGAAAAAGAAAATGTCATAATAGGAGGCGATTTTAATATTAGGACGGGAGAATTAGGGGGAGGTGAGATAGGGGAGGAAAGTATGGAGAGGCATAGTAAAGATAAGATAATAGGAAACGGAGGTAAAAAGTTCGTAGAGTGGATAAAAGAAAGAGATGGTACATGCTAAATGGTAGAAAAGAAGGAGATTGGGAAGGGGAATATACATATGTAGGAAAAAGAGGTAATACAGTAATAGATTACGTAATAGTAAGCGAGGAAATAAATGATAAGGTCAATAAGTTTAAGATAGGTAACAGTGTGACCGGACTTGAATCGACGTAAACTACAATCAATCTATATGAGCCCCTTTGACTCTACGTCGTCCGTAAATTCCACCTTTTATTTACTTCCCGTGCTATTATCGGCTTCTTCCCCGAAGCACCTCACCTATGCGCAGGCTCGTTGAAAGTCAGCCTACTTGAGCGTGCTTTTCCAACTATAATTATTATCGACAATCGCGCTTACCCTTAATCTCTGTTACCTCTTTCCAGCTTAATCGTCGGTCGCCACTTCGTTTTACCGTATCCCA
>NW_012083091.1:0-1550 GCF_000956235.1 Wasmannia auropunctata
AATTAATATTCAAATGCTTATTCAAATGCTTTGACAAATATTATCTGATAAAATAAGAAACTTCCGTGATTATATGTACAGACTGTTCCCACAATAAGTTGTTTACACCGATTTGACTTGATATTCTACGATATTCAAATTTTGTAAGCGTTGTCTAGCCGTGCGCGATAAAAACGATTCATAATTATACATCCGCAGAATATTGCAAAAATAAATTTGCTTTCATCGTTATTCCTTGTTAAATGTCAAAATGCGATCAGAGCGTGTTGCGTGAAGAATTGCTCCGTGCGTGCAGCGTAAACGGACAGATGGTGTGCGTTTGTAATTATTTCTCGAAAATAATACTTTGGAAAATAACTTTATCACACATGATTGAATTCGTATTAAAATAACCTTTAATTTAGTCACAAATAATTTAAAAATTTTAAAAAAATTGAAAAAAGAAATTTTTTTATTACTATCATAAAGTACACTTCAAGCCATTTAACTTCGATTTAAAACACTTTTTTTCTCTCTCTCATAGTTTCGACGATATTTACGTCGGAAGAAATAAACTGATTTTTTTCAAGGGGTGATTTTATCCCTTCAAAAAATAGAGCACCAACAAAAAATAGTTTTGTACTACGGGTGAAATGCTCTTCTTTTACACAAAGTTTTAGATTTTTCTGAATTTTCGAGTTTACTAACTTCCCTTGTAAGTAACATTTTTAACCAATAGTAATGAATTGCTGCGATTGCACACTGCACTTGAAATGGCACCTTCAGATTAAAGATTGATATTGAGATTGGATTGGGTTAATCAATTAGAAGAAAGAAAACCAACCTCATTGGGTCAATCAATTAGAAGAAAGAAAACCAACCTCAAATTAAGTAAATTTTGTGTCGATGGGGACTGCGTGTCTCCATCGAAAACGTAAAAGCAACATTAGTACGCTAGAGAGGGCAATAAGATTATAGATACTTTCGTCGTTCAATTACTATCAACAACATTGCGTCAATTGGCAATAAACATAAAGTTATGTTTATTAAACACAGTTCAAATGTGAAAGCTTTTATTAAAAAGAATTTAGTTGTAAAAGTATTTTAATATATTTATGTAAAATGGGATATTGTTGGTGGTTTTATGTGTGCAATGAGTGATTGTAATAAGAATTCAGCAGCAGATCGTCATTTTATAGCTTTTTTCGGTTTCCATATAATTCAGAAATATATCAATTTTTAATATAATTTATTATATTACAAAATTTTAATATAATTAAATATACATTTTTTAAATATAATTTATCATATTACATAAATTTTGACATAGTTTTTTATATTATATATATGAAGATATATATTGCATTATTTCTTATATTAACAATCTATATTTTAGAGGAAAATTGTAGTTACAAGCGGGTGGTATAACGAAAAAACAACATTCCACACACAAAAACTGTAAAATAATTATAGAATTTGCTCAAAACATTTTGCTTCAAATATGTTTCTAAATAACTTCAAAATTCGATTTCAATCACATGCAGTAACCAAGTATGATTTTTAACATCATT
>NW_012083092.1:0-311 GCF_000956235.1 Wasmannia auropunctata
GAAGCAGAAAATATATAATGGTCGGATATGCACCGACCGGATATCACCTTTGGGATAAAAAGAAGAGAAAAATTCAAATTGCAAGAGACGTAAAATTTCAAGAACAGACCGAAACAGGTCAAAATCAAGAAGAAAACGAAGAAAAAGACTTAAAATTTTATATCAAAGAAGAAGAGGAAACTGATGAGAACTGCGAGGAGAACGTTGAAGAAGAGGATTCAGACGACAATACAATTAATACCGAGACAGATATAATATGGGATGAAGAAGAACCACAACGCATTGATGAAATACAAGAAGCATTGGAGGAA
>NW_012083093.1:0-547 GCF_000956235.1 Wasmannia auropunctata
TTGGTAAATTCTTGATTTGCTTCTGTAATATATGCGAAAGTATCCAGATCCAAGTCTGAAGCAAATTCATCTGTAAAAGAAGAAATTTGGCTGTTGTTAGCTTTAATGGTTTTTAAATACAAGACGTGAAAACATTGTGACATGGCAAGAAGCGGGGAGGGGGGGGATCCCAATTGACTATGTTACGATTGGACACAGTGATCAGTGCCTAGAGGTTTTCTGGTTTCAAACGCTATGATTGGCTTGTGTCCAATCGTAACGTGGTCAATCGAGTAACACCCGCAGGAAGCAATACGACAGCTAATTATTGTTACGTTTTTACGCTTTTATGGAAAAACAGTAAATTGATTAGGTACCGCATTGTTTTCTGTCGCTTGGCAAGCCTTTCCGTGACCAATGTATGTACACATGGGGACAATAATGCCTACACACCTAAATTTACATGCATGTCTAAAGAGATTAATGAGAAGCACGCGTTAGACAGAAAGCGTGCTTCTTATTGGTTTCTTCAAGTGTATAGGCATTATTGTCCCCGCGTGTACAAGAA
>NW_012083094.1:0-628 GCF_000956235.1 Wasmannia auropunctata
TAGGGGAAACGTCGAATATTCACCATACACAACGCGGAGTGGGAAGGTACGGAGTGTAAGAAGCGAAGCTGACTTATGCCAAAACAACGTATCCAGGGACTCAGCGATGGTGAGGGAGACTGTTAGCGAAACGCAATTCGGGTCGAATACTTCCACATCGAGTAGGGAGGAGCAATCGGAAGTCCAACGTATCGAAAATAACGATAACAAAATGGAGCTTACCGATATGTTAAATCAAATGTCCGAAATGCTTATTACGATTCAACAGAAAATGAATCAAACACGAAACGTGCAAAGTAACGAAGATCTACTCACTCGCGCGAGAAGAATGCTAAATTCTTTAGAAGAAGTAAATTCCGGAACACCGCAGAAGAAGAAAGAAGAAAATAAGCAAGTTAGTCTACGGGACAACGTAAATGCTTTAAATGATAATACGGCGGAGATAAGAATCAAATTACCTAGAAGGGGTTGGTTAAAAAATCCGTTCGATGAAATAAATTATTCCGGAAAGAAGGATAAACAGAATCCAATACGATTCTTGAATAAATTTGAAAAAATTGCCGAATACGAAAATGTAACGGGCAAAGATAAATTGCATTATTTTGCAAAAAAGATCGGAAGAGCACAC
>NW_012083095.1:0-443 GCF_000956235.1 Wasmannia auropunctata
AGTTGCAACATCAATCACAACAGCAACAACAATCACAATCTCAGCAGCAACAGCAGCCACAACAATCATCAAGTAAGCAGCAGTCGCAACAAGTGCTGCAAAAACAATTACATCAACGAAGCCAACAACATGGTAAATTATTTATTATTAACAGTATTTTACACATGTTTGATGTAATTAATTATTTGTATAATTTTTTTATATTTTTGCTTAAATCAGAAATTCAAAAAAATCATGAACGCGGACGACCCCGTCTGTATCGTGGCGGTCGTGGCGGTATCCGAGGCGACAATCGGGGAGGCGGTCGTGGCAGTGGTCGTGGTGGCGGTCGAGGTGGCCGCAAAAGAAATTTTAAAATTATTCATATTCATTGATCACATTGATTCATATTCATATTCACGTATCTAAACATTTGTACATCGTTATACATCTCTATAGAGATA
>NW_012083096.1:0-648 GCF_000956235.1 Wasmannia auropunctata
GGCGCAGCCGTCAATGCCGTCAATAACGTAAAACATAATGCTTTGCATGCGGCCACAATAAAAGGTCACCGCGAGGTTTGCACCTTCCTTCTGGACGCCAATGCTTCATTGCATGCGGTCGACGAGGAAGGAAATACGCCCCTCCATTTGGCCTCATTCTTGTAAGTTGGAAGTTGTTGCTGGATGTACCGTAACTTTAAACTAACATTGGTAGTTTCTCGTTGATTAAACAGCAATCAGCCGGAGATAACAGATCTACTGTTATCGCGAGGCGCCGCCGTCAATGCCGTCAATAACAACAGACTTAGCGTTTTGCATATAGCCGCGGGAAAAAGTCATCGCGAGCTCTGCATCCTCCTTCTAGATGCCGGTGCTTCATTGGATGTGGTTGACGAGAAAGGAAATACGCCCCTTCATGCTGCGACATACTTGTAAGTTGGAAGTTGTTGCTGGATCTGCCGTAACGTCAAACTAACGTCGGTTCTTTCCCGTTTGATTAAACAGCAATCAGCCGGAGATAACGGATCTACTGTTATCGCGAGGCGCAGCCGTCAATGCCGTCAATAACAATAGACATAGTGCTTTGCATATGGCCGCGAGGAAAAATCAGCGCGAGCTTTGTATCCTCCTTCTGGACGCCGGTGCTTC
>NW_012083097.1:0-1105 GCF_000956235.1 Wasmannia auropunctata
TCAGACTCTTCCGATCTGTTTATTATTTTATTCTATGGAATTTTCGGTTTTGTCATGAATCCAGCCCAAACATACTTGTTGACAGTTTATCAGTTAGCCTTTTTCTTTTAAAAATATGTTCCGAACTTAGATTTTTCTTCGCGGGTAAATTGTGCACTGTGAGATACCTTATCTGTTTTTGGTAATAAATATCTCTCACGTTCGGTTCTGTACTATTTGCTAAAACCGAATTCTTCCCAAGGAAACCGACAACGGTCAATTTCGTTGAGTCGAGGTATTTTGTCGATTGATGGCCGTTATTATATTTAAGAATTTATCTTATCGCGTGTTCACAAAACAAAGAAATCGTGGAGTCCACCGGACGTAACACCGAATATAAGCCAATTTTATTTTAGGTATTTTATTTTCACGTGACCGACAAAACTGTTTTCGTATAATACCAATGAACTTTACCCTTCGCGTTTCAGGTAACTGTTTCACTTACTGCGGTCGCCACCCTGTTTAACCCTCAACAGGGAAGGTAATTCTCCTCGGATCAGCCGTCCAGGTTTTCTGGATCCTCGTCCTTCCTTCTGGTTGGCGGCAATCTATGATATTCTTGTTCAATAAGTTCGGAATGTGAGCGCACGCGATTTTTGTGAGGTCCGCAAAAGAATTAGACTTTGTTCGATTAAATGTTTATAATGTTTATTTTCAAAAGTTCAAACGCTCACATACACGCTTCCACGCACTTACACTCAAAGGTCCGCGCACATGATAATTTGCACTTTGCGGATTACGCAATCTCGCCTTTCGCCGGGAACCCCAGCGTTCAGGGATGCGCGTTAAACGCAATTCAGTTTGCGTCACTAAATGCGTCGCGGAAACGACTCGTTCTGCCACGACCGACACAGCGCTATAACGCATGAATGATAACCGAAATCGCGTATAATGATTCAAGAATAACGTCGTATAAATACACAACAAACTCGCGCTAGATCCGTTTCGGAATCGTATAATCCGTACTCGCGACGTCCGATCGGGATAATTTTCCTCGTCGGTGTTTACAACGCTCGCTGAATAACGGACACTTCGAATTACGCAATACTTTGCAGGACTTTTATTA
>NW_012083098.1:0-333 GCF_000956235.1 Wasmannia auropunctata
CAAATACGAAATCATAAAGCATTCACTCTTTTAGTAATTAGAATATTTAACGAAAATATTTTTGTACCAAAATATATTAGAATAAAGTATAAAAAATTCTTTTTAATTATTCATCTTTCAATAAATATTATTTTTATTAAGAGATGAATAATTTTTATCTTCAGATTTTTAGGTAATATAATTATCTTATTCTTTACAAAAATAGGAACATCTGTAAAAAATAGCTTGAACACGTTCACAATTGTAACGTATAAACATTATCTCTTATCTGGAAAAGAAATACTATTTCATGGTCGTCGGTGTACCATGCAAATAATTGTATGCCTTGAAGAA
>NW_012083099.1:0-354 GCF_000956235.1 Wasmannia auropunctata
TTTAAAAAGTTACTGCGCAATAGCTACTGTGTTGATTCCTATTTACAGCTATTTGAAACTCAAGTGTTGATAATTTTTGAGAATCCATTGACTTATAATTATTTTTAAAAAAATTTAGACTGCGTATACATTAATTAATTATAATTGGGATATATAATTATATTAAAAAGTTATTAACTAAAAAAATATTATTTGTAATGTAAAAATAATAAATAATTATCGAATTATGAATATAAAATAATTTTATTCCAAAAAATACGTATATATAAAACATTTTATATAACATAAAATCTATACGCAGTGAAAAACTTTATATTTATTCGCCAAGACATCCTTAGATCGGAAGAGCACACG
>NW_012083100.1:0-946 GCF_000956235.1 Wasmannia auropunctata
GTTCAGACGTGTGCTCTTCCGATCTCACGTTTGTAATCCTCACAAAAGCCCAGCAACATGTTGAGCGGCACGCAAAAGTTAAAATATCCTTCAGATATGTGCGGTTTTAAGGCCCATCCAGCATTATGCAAAATTGTAGCTTTGCCATACGTTAGCAATAAATAGTTCTTGATAGTAGTGGTAATTCGCTGTCGTCTCCGTACGTGCAGCCTCACAGTGATTTCTTCTCCGCAAAAATCGAGCAATCGTCCGTCTTGATCCACAATGCGGATAGTCAGATCCGATATGCTCCGTGCGATGATCGGAAGATAAGTGATCTATGCCGGTGTTTCCGATATCTTGTATTCCTGGCGGCACGCTCGGTGAAAACTCGTGTATAGTATGCACGCATTACTATACGCACCCGTGGTCACGTTACACTCTATGCGAATGATGTTTACATTCATGTTATTTATCGGTACGTTCGATTCGTGCCATTGACGTGGTTCCAGCGTGCGATTTGATGAAAATCCCAACAGCGATCCAATGTTACAGGATTTTGTGAAATTTATCCGATACGCGCACTTGATCTCGCTCTTCATCATATTGTTGTTAGCGCGAATCACCAGAGGGTAATCGTTCTCATCCTCTTCATCGCTTTTTGTTTTCTTTCTCGCAACATCGTTTGGACGAACATGTAGGATTGCATGTTTCAGATATTTTGCAATATCGTGCAGTTCGTACGATCCTTCGGAAATTACAATCTCCTTGTCGTCTTTGTCGAAATAAAATTTATTATTTGACGAATTTACATTGGGTATCGTATAATACGTTTCAAAATCTGCCAGACCGAGTTCGTATTCACCATCGCTCAAATCTACAGATGGAAAGTAGCTTACCGCGAGGATGCTACTTTTGCCTGTCAACGTAAACGTCAGCGACATGTTTGAATGAATACTGAGTCTAA
>NW_012083101.1:0-333 GCF_000956235.1 Wasmannia auropunctata
TCGCCCTTCGCGGGCCTCAGCCACAGTGCCCGCCGTCCCGGTTGCGCCCCTGGCGGTTGGAGTATCCCTGCGCGGGTTCGCGCGCTCGATCACCCGCTCGCCGCGTGCCCGGCGCGTGTCCCCTTTGCTCCGGCGCCGGTTCGCCCGCACTCCAACTCCTCCTCGTTGTCGATGGTCTTGAGCCTTCTCGGCCCATGCTCCGTTAGTCCGGTGAGGTGCCGTGGTACATATAAGAGGTTCCAAACACAATTAATAAAAGATACGCGATTTACATTCGGGCCTCCCGGAGATCTCGGTCTCGCCTTAAACAACGCGGCAGTCGGTCCGGCAAAA
>NW_012083102.1:0-488 GCF_000956235.1 Wasmannia auropunctata
TCCCGATTAATGGAAAAATTGCTCTGATTTACCCACATTAGTCTTGTAAGCGTAAAGATGCATACATAAGAATTATTAACGATTTTAAATATTTTTTATTTATTAATATTATTATATAAATATAAATATATATATTTATATTTATTTATTTATTTTCTATTAAATTGCGTCTTTAGATACATTAATATATTCGAAAGAATTTCACATAATGTAATTTAATTATTATACATTTTCTCATAGACATTTTTTGAGAAATATTGTACCTATATATGATAACGTTATAATTACTTTATAGAAATTGTTAATCCCATAAAAAATCTTTTTAAAAAAAGAAAGAATATACGCCAAGTACCTAAAAAAATGTGTTGATCAAAAATAGTCGTGAAATCAATAAAATTAACCAAGTACCTCATTATTAAAAAAACCTCAAAAAAGCTTATTTATGAAAAATATTCAAAAATTGAAAAAAGGAAAAGTGATAAACTAGA
>NW_012083103.1:0-310 GCF_000956235.1 Wasmannia auropunctata
AATTGTTTTTCTTAATCGTATCACTTTATACTGTGAAAATATATATCCATTTACTTTTAAAAGAAGACAATTTCCAATAAAATTGGCATTTGCTATGACTATTAATAAATCACAAGGACAAACTTTCGAAAAAATTGCAATAGATCTTCGTAAAAATGTTTTTAATCATGGTCAATTGTATGTTGCATTATCACGAGTACGTTCTTGGGATTCGTTAAAAGTTTATTTAAAAAATGATAATATACTTAATCAAGTAAAAAATTATGTTTACAAAGAAATACTCGAATAATAATAATATATATAATGTATA
>NW_012083104.1:0-758 GCF_000956235.1 Wasmannia auropunctata
CAGTTTGCAGCTTTCGAAAGAGTGAATTTTTTCTTTTAATTTCTTTTTTCATGAGCGTTGTACGATTTTCTTTTCATCGAGTTATTCAACATTGAAGCAAAAATGGTCTTTTTTGCTTCAATATTAAATAACTCGGTAAAAATAAATTGTACAACGCACAACAAATCAAATTGATCAAATTAAATTAATAATTAATTATTAATTTAATTTAAATTATTAATATATTATACATTAATAATTATCATTATACACCCTGTATTACGTATAATTTAACAAATATTACTTACTTTCTTCTTTCTTCAAATTTTTCTTTTATATAATAATTTAAATTTGTTTCAGCTATGTGTATATTCGATGAAGCAATTTGTAAATGATTGCGTACACCCTCAATGATTTCAATTACATTACCAAAGACCTCGTTGTCATCTCCTTAGCCAATTGTCTCCGTTGGATGTCTAAATAGGAATATTTCAGTTATATTATTAGAAAATACACACAAACAAAATTAAAGGGTTACCTTTCCTTTAAAAATAGGCAAATTTTAAGATAAAGCAACTTCGTCGATAATTTTTAACAAAGTTGCTCTTTCTTGAAATTTGCCTATTTTCATTATAAAAACAAACTTACTGAATAGGATCATTAACATCAGGCTTTGTTACATTATGTTCCGATAATGTACCGTTTAATTCGTTCATTTCCTGCAAGTTCTTTGATTTTGTACTTAAAGATTGGAAGGTCCAGAGATCGGAAGAGCACAC
>NW_012083105.1:0-371 GCF_000956235.1 Wasmannia auropunctata
ATATATAGGAATGCAAAAATTGATTGTGTTGTCTTGAAACAAGGTAATAAAATATTGATAAAATCGCAATATAATTGCGATATTCGTAATCAGAAGAATTGCCTGCATCTCTTTACAAAATAATTTTTTGATAAAATGAGCAAAATAAAATTTTATTCTGATATTTGCACTATCGGGCACTAAGGTGCAGATAATCTTATTTATTATATTATTTTAAGGACCAAATTGCAAAATCCGGCTTTGTAAAAGATTTGGCAGCTTCGTAAAACATGGATCAGTGAAAGGCATTGCAAAATATTGCTTCTACGAGACGAAATATGGGTTCAATTCGATCTTAGCTGCACCGTAATTAGAGAGCAGATAATTTTTCT
>NW_012083106.1:0-403 GCF_000956235.1 Wasmannia auropunctata
CAAATAATCATTATGTAATACATTTACCATTTATAATATTTGTATCCGAAGCTACGCGCTCTGCTATACCGAAATGTTCAACAATGTCTCTGTATTTCTGACCAATTAATTCGTTGTTTGACGAATATAAAGTTTTGGGATATCTGTACATATCAAGAGTTAATGGAATAATATCTGTGGAATCGGTTGGCCAATTGAAACTTAAGATGTTTAGAAGCATCGAAAAGACAGGAAGAATTAGCTGAAAACGTTAATAACATGGTAAATAGAAGAAACTTTTCAATTTTGTGTTACAAAAAGAAATACCAATATGAGACAAAATTTTATCTTTGTTTTAATAAAAGCATATAAGGAAACATACGTACCATTATCAGTAAGGTAGTTAGATTCTAGATCGGAAGAG
>NW_012083107.1:0-506 GCF_000956235.1 Wasmannia auropunctata
TCGTAACGCTTAATTGACATGCGCAGAAGACATTCTATTGTCTCGCAGCAGCGGCCGCGCGCCGAGCCGAAATGCAGGTAGGCGACCGAGCGGGCCGCGCAGTCTAAAAAGATCCATCGTCAAGTACAGACGTTTTGCCAAGCAGTTAAAAATCGACTCCTGAACAGTTCAGACGTGTCAAGTAGTTGCAAAGCAGTTAAAAGAATCACTCGCCGAATCCAGACGTTGTCTCGAAACCTTTAAATCTTGCCAGTTCATCACTGTTTCTTCGCCGAATCTTCATCGAACAACGCTCTGCTCCACCGAACCCTGCCAACCAATTACCTACGACCGCATACTAGTTCTTCGCCGAATCTTCTTATCATTAAGGTAACAATAAGTTATTCACTTATACTCACTGCTAAAACTCTAGAAACTTAAAATAATAATTAATTACTTATCCCTTGAATTACTACGTTATAATTTTCGTTGATAAGATCGGAAGAGCACACGTCTGAACTCCAGTC
>NW_012083108.1:0-783 GCF_000956235.1 Wasmannia auropunctata
TGTGCTCTTCCGATCTTTGTTGTTGTATTAGACAGATTAAATGAACTATCATCAACTGATTTTTTTGGTTCCCCATCTTTATTTATATTTAAAATACGGATTAAGTAATCTCTTATGTCAAATCTATTGGTATTTAATACAGTATATACCTGCTTAGGAGTAATACCAGAACCTTGGTCATGCATGTAATCTGAAATTTTATTATAAATTTTTTTGGATGGTGGAAACAGTTTACCCTCTTCACCCAAGAGCTCTAAACTCGGCTTTCGCCAAAATTTCAATTAATTTTTCGTGATCATACATTATGCAATTTTTTTTTTGAAAGGAAAAAGTAATTTGCGTAAACGTTTTAATATATATATATATATATATATATATATATATAATTACTTTTCCTAAATTACTTTTTCCTTTCAAAAGAAAAAATTGCATAATGTACAATCGCGAAAAATTATTTGAAACTTTATATGTATATATATATATATCTATATTGTGACGGGACGTCCCTTTTTGGACCGTCCGTCACAAGGGATCTACGGACCCGACCACGGACGGTAGTTTCGAGTCCTGTGTCCTCCCGATTTTCGGAGGCGGACGCGTGGCGCGGGCCGCGGGACTACATTTGCGTGGCTCCCGCGCCCGAATACCGAATACCGTTCCTAATCACTTTTTAGTTTCCGTAGCGATCTCAATTATTTAGCATAGCGTATCGGCGGCTCCCGAAGAATTTGTAAAATGTCACCCGTCTCACCGACGTCGCAGCAGCCACGAGAAGAGGACCAA
>NW_012083109.1:0-309 GCF_000956235.1 Wasmannia auropunctata
CAGTATCCTTCTTGTGCAATCACTTGCTGCAATCTATTTATTAAAAATACCATGTATATTTTGTGGGAAGATTTAAGGCGTAAGCCTGATTATTTGCAAATTTGCGCAATTCGATAGAGCAGAGATTGCTGGACCGACTATTGAGTTGATTTCAATATCATTTAAATGGTCCTTTTCAGGACCACCAAATTATTTAACAGTGAAACATTCATCAACGCATAATTTTATTATCAACAAAAAATAACAAGAGAATGAATTTTTAATTGTAATTTAATAAATGATCTATTTCTTTATTCTTCCCATTTCTTC
>NW_012083110.1:0-337 GCF_000956235.1 Wasmannia auropunctata
GACGTGTGCTCTTCCGATCTGAATGATAACTTCAAAAATACTGAATGGAATTAAAATCGCTTTTACAGGATTAAAATAAACATAAAATGTAATGGAGCGAGCTATTTTTTTGTAATAACAACGACAAAAAATTAAAAAATTACCTTTTTTTGGGTTGTACAGCAATCGTAACCTATCACCGACGTAAACATTTCATTGGTATAAAAGTTCTGTAGCTCATATGTACAAAATAAGTAGCTTGCCCTCTTCGGATTACAGGAACAAATAATACAAGACCTTTTGAGCTACGATTGAAAGCGTAGAAAAAGGTTGATCGTTCCAACTGCAATTTATGGTA
>NW_012083111.1:0-309 GCF_000956235.1 Wasmannia auropunctata
TTTATTACTATACCGCAGATCCGAGTATGTAAAAAGTATCTCACTATATATATAATTTTCCGTGTAAATATAATGTACTTTATTAAATATAATACATTATTAGACTACTGCACGTTGGAATGTGTAAATTTTACATTATATTTACACGGAAAATTATATATATAGTGGAAATAATTTCCACTGGAAAAAAATGGAAATTAATTTCCATTTTTATATGTAATATATAATGTTTTTACATAAAAAACTAAATTGCACACATATACATATATTAAGGTACTTATAAGTACCTCAATATACATGTGTGCAATT
>NW_012083112.1:0-2411 GCF_000956235.1 Wasmannia auropunctata
TCCTCTCTCTCTCTCCCTCTCTCAAGTTTCTCGTGATTTACATTTTAACATAATAACATTTTAACTGTAATATTTACAATTTTTTATGAAATACAGGGTGTCCCATTTTAAAATACGCTTTAAGATTTCTCGAAAACTATGACAGATACAAAAAAATGTTTCAAACAAAAGTTGTTTGACTCCAAGGGGGACAAAAAATGGTACCATTGATTTCACTTTGGGTAGCGCTGTTAAAGTCAGGGAAAGGTCACTTCAAATGGAACCCTCTATTTTTTATTACATATCCTTGTAGCTTATCTCGAGAGCTTTCCAAAACACATAGATAATTTTTTAATTAAGTAAATCTTGAGTTATAAAGCTTGAAAGTTGCAATACCGCTGGCATTGGCATTATCCAAGATGTCCGAACACTGACTAAAATCTTTTGAATGTTGTTCAGCATCATGATCTTGATAAAACATATGAAGGTCTTGACGATTGGAGATTATTCCTCTTTTTTTTAAATACTTTTTTAAAAATAATTTTCAAAAATGAAAATAAAAGCGACAACCTTTAATGGCTTTTAATAGCCTTGATCTTGATATGTGTTGTCAAAATCATAATTCTGACAACATTCAGAAAGTTTTAGCTAGTATTCGGACAACTTGAATAATGCTAATGTCGATGGTACTGCAACTTTCAAGCTTCATAACTTTTACAAGATTTACTTAATAAAAGAATATATTATCTATGTATTTAGGAAAGCTCTTGATCTAAGCTACAAGAATATGCAATAAAAAATGGGGTTCCATTAAAAAAATTTGAAGTGATTTTTTCAGTTTGACCTTGACAGTGCTACCCAAGATCAAATCAATAGTACCATTTTATGTCCCCCTAGAAGTCAAACAACTTTTGTTTGAAACATTTTTTTGTATCTGTCATAGTTTTCGAGAAATCTTGAAGCGCATTTTAAAATGGGACACCCTGTATGGGACCTAATCCTGTATATTGTAAGTTTATCAATGTTTCGAGGTTGCACTATATAATCTGTTCACGTAAAAATAGGGACAAAGCAAAATGTTAGACATGCAACCAATTTGGCTTATTTAACAAAAATGTTTTTAAATAATCATATTCATTACAGATCCATATGTCAGAGTGTTAATGTTAAACGGAAAAACGGGTAAGAAAATGAAGAAGAAGAAGACCAAATTTTTGCGTGCAATTGCACAGCCAGAATTTAACGAGATTTTGACATTTGATTTAGCAGTCACTCAACTCGATACCGTCCAATTTCTGGTGGTGCTTTGTAGCAAGGTAAATTGAAAGCACAGATTACTCCAAAACATAAAAATCATTTTACAATATAATTGATGATCAATAATCATATATGTAATACTATATTGCTACCTTCATCTTTTCGAGAGTGTGCGAAGAGGGGTGTGTGAAGAAAGTGAGAGAGAAAATCGATTTCTTACTTCCACAATATACAGTCCACTTCATATACAGTCGGACTTCGATAATTTGAATCTCAAAAGAAAAGCTAAACTCTTTGAGTTATAGAATTTTCAACTTATCGAAATTCCAGTAAAAATGGGTTAACCTTCAAAACCACTATATCGGTCTCACAGACCGCTATTGAAGCTTTACTTGTCAACAGTTTTCTTAATATTTACAAGAGACACTCTAATCTCATAGTACCTTCATATGTCATCTGTTCCTACAAAACGCTGTGGTAATCTTATTGTCATTCGCTGGAAACATGTAAAAGATAAAATGTTTGAAAAATTGTAGCGGTTTCACAGACCGGTGTTATGATTTGCGTTACTTTTTCACAGTATTGAGAATGTATGTATTTCTTAATCTATGTCTTATGTACACATATTAACTCGTATTTACTGGTGTGTTATATGTTTTAAGGCTAGAAAAGATTAAAAATGGTTTTTGTCATTATAATTTTTGTAACATGCACATTATGCCATTATAAATTAAAACGTAAAACTGCATATAAATGTGCATAAAATGCGAGACATCAATTTGTTTAGTGTTCGCGAAAGATGTGCATTGTTTAATTGGTATGCCAACAATGTTTTTAAAAGTTCAGACAGTTCCTTTAAATATATAGTTGCATAACAAAAAAGAGATTATATAATAAATAACTTTAATAACATTAATAACATTAATAATAAATTACACTTTTGTTTTCGCTAATCAACTATTCAATTTTAAGACAATTATTAAAATAATATTTTTTATTCATTTTAAATTTAAGTAAACAATTTATAAAGTATATCTGTCCCCTTACGAAAAAGACGCACCGGCTAGGGATTGTAATTTGTGTAATTCAAATACTACAATAACTACAGGAAAATATTACAATAACAACACACAAATATTACAATAAACCTATGTGGTTTTTTCGCACTACGGTCA
>NW_012083113.1:0-577 GCF_000956235.1 Wasmannia auropunctata
CAACCCTCGACAAAATACACGAAAGAAATATTTTCTCCATCAAAGCTTGGTACTGCCTCTAACGCGTCTCGTATTGAAAAATGTAAAAGGTTACCTAATGCTCCATCGGTTAAAAATGCCATTCCCGAATTTGCATTTCGTTGTTGTTGAAGTTGCTGAATTATTTGTTGTTGATCTGCTAATCCCCTTCTTAATTCACTGATTTCTATTCCCTCTCCGCTATTCTTTGTTGCTCCGGCCCTGGCGTTCGCTGGTTCTTGTGGAGGGGTACGGGGTAGCTATTCATTTGACTTCATCTCCTTTTACCTATTCTCGTCGACACTCATTATTTCTTTTCGCACAAACTTTTTAGTATCCCACCGCTGTCATCAAAAATATGTTACGAACTGATAGTTTTATTTAATTTTTAAGTCCGTTTTTTGGTCAATACATTTAAGTGTTTTACCCTGGGATTGGACTAGTTTGTGCAAATGATTTAATGAAAAATTATTAAGAATATTCACTGATTTAATATTCAAAGATAAAATAATAATTCGATTTATTTAGGATTTAATTATTGTTGGATATTTTATTTAGA